>NW_026947032.1:0-81605 GCF_030014385.1 Trichomycterus rosablanca | reverse complement strand
GGTTTGGCCGTAAGCGAAAGAAGCTGGATTTAAAGGCCTGTTATAGCTAGTCAGCCCAGCTATCTGAGTGACTAGCCAGCTATCTGGGCTGGAATTACATTGGACATAGGCCTTTCATAGATTAGATAGATAGATAGATAGATAGATAGATAGATAGATAGATTAGATAGACTTAGATAGATAGATAGATAGATAGATAGATGATAGATAGATAGATAGATAGATAGATAGATAGATAGATCCTTTATTATGCTAGCTAACTGCTAAATGACACTTCATGAATGGGGCTGAAACTCAAAAATAAAAAGTCTTACAGCACTCAGTATTCCCAGGCAGTCTCCCATCTAGGTACTTGACTGAGCCCAACCCTGCTTGGCTTCTGAGATCCGGACGAGATCAGGCGTTCCAAGGTGGTTTGGCCGTAAGCGAAAGAAGCTGGATTTAAAGGCCTGTTATAGCTAGTCAGCCAGCTATCTGAGTGCTAGCCAGCTATCTGGGCTGGAATTACATTGGAAGGCCTTTCATAGATTAGATAGATAGATAGATAGATAGATAGATAGATAGATAGATAGATAGATAGATAAGATAGATAGATAGATAGATAGATAGATAGATAGATAGATAGATAGATAGATAGATAGATACTTTATTATGCTAGCTAACTGCTAAATGACACTTCATGAATGGGGCTGAAACTCAAAAATAAAAAGCTTACAGCACTCAGTATTCCCAGGCAGTCTCCCATCTAGGTACTGACTGAGCCCAACCCTGCTTGGCTTCTGAGATCGGACGAGATCAGTGCGTTCCCAAGGTTGTTTGGCCGTAAGCGAAAGAAGCTGGATTTAAAGCCTGTTATAGCTAGTCAGCCAGCTATCTGAGTGCTAGCCAGCTATCTGGGCTGGAATTACATTGAAGGCCTTTCATAGATTAGATAGATAGAGTAGATAGATAGATAGATAGATAGATAGATAGATAGATAGATAGATAGATAGATAGATAGATAGATAGATAGATAGATAGATAGATAGATAGATAGATCCCTTAATTATGCTAGCTAACTGCTAAATGACACTTCATGAATGGGGCTGAAACCCAAAAAATAAAAGCTTTACAGCACTCAGTATTCCCAGGCAGTCTCCCATCTAGGTACTGACTGAGCCCAACCCTGCTTGGCTTCTGAGATCGGACGAGATCAGGCGTTCCCAAGGTGGTTTGGCCGTAAGCGAAAGAAGCTGGATTTAAAGGCCTGTTATAGCTAGTCAGCCAGCTATCTGAGTCTGCTAGCCAGCTATCTGGGGCTGGAATTACATTGGAAGGCCTTTCATAGATTAGATAGATAGATAGATAGATAGATAGATAGATAGATAGATAGATAGATAGATAGATAGATAGATAGATAGATAGATAGATAGATAGATAGATAGATAGATAGATAGATAGATAGATAGATAGATAGATAGTTCCTTTATTATGCTAGCTAACTGCTAAATGACACTTCATGAATGGGGCTGAAACTCAAAAATAAAAAGCTTACAGCACTCAGTATTCCCAGGCAGTCTCCCATCTAGGTACTGACTGAGCCCAACCCTGCTTGGCTTCTGAGATCGGACGAGATCAGGCGTTCCCAAGGTGGTTTGGCCGTAAGCGAAAGAAGCTGGATTTAAAGGCCTGTTATAGCTAGTCAGCCAGCTATCTGAGTGCTAGCCAGCTATCTGGGCTGGAATTACATTGGAAGCCTTTCATAGATTAGATAGATAGATAGATAGATAGATAGATAGATAGATAGATAGATAGATAGATAGATAGATAGATAGATAGATAGATAGATAGATAGATAGATAGATAGATAGATAGATAGATAGATAGATCCTTTATTATGCTAGCTAACTGCTAAATGACACTTCATGAATGGGGCTGAAACTCAAAAATAAAAAGCTTACAGCACTCAGTATTCCCAGGCAGTCATCCCATCTAGGTACTGACTGAGCCCAACCCTGCTTGGCTTCTGAGATCGGACGAGATCAGGCGTTCCCCAAGGCTGGTTTGGCCCGTAAGCGAAAGAAGCTGGATTTAAAGGCCTGTTATAGCTAGTCAGCCAGCTATCTGAGTGCTAGCCAGCTATCTGGGCTGGAATTACATTGGAAGGCCTTTCATAGATTAGATAGATAGATAGATAGATAGATAGATAGATAGATAGATAGATAGATAGATAGATAGATAGATAGATAGATAGATAGATAGATAGATAGATAGATAGATAGATAGATAGATAGATAGATAGATAGATCCTTTATTATGCTAGCTAACTGCTAAATGACACTTCATGAATGGGGCTGAAACTCAAAAATAAAAAGCTTACAGCACTCAGTATTCCCAGGCAGTCTCCCATCTAGGTACTGACTGAGCCAACCCTGCTTGGCTTCTGAGATCGGACGAGGATCAGGCGTTCCCAAGGTGGTTTGGCCGTAAGCGAAAGAAGCTGGATTTAAAGGCCTGTTATAGCTAGTCAGCCAGCTATCTGAGTGCTAGCCAGCTATCTGGGCTGGAATTACATTGGAAGGCCTTTCATAGATTAGATAGATAGATAGATAGATAGATAGATAGATAGATAGATAGATAGATAGATAGATAGATAGATAGATAGATAGATAGATAGATAGATAGATAGATAGATAGATAGATAGATAGATAGATAGATAGTTCCTTTATTATGCTAGCTAACTGCTAAATGACACTTCATGAATGGGGCTGAAACTCAAAAATAAAAAGCTTACAGCACTCAGTATTCCCAGGCAGTCTCCCATCTAGGTACTGACTGAGCCCAACCCTGCTTGGCTTCTGAGATCGGACGAGATCAGGCGTTCCCAAGGTGGTTTGGCCGTAAGCGAAAGAAGCTGGATTTAAAGGCCTGTTATAGCTAGTCAGCCAGCTATCTGAGTGCTAGCCAGCTATCTGGGCTGGAATTACATTGGAAGGCCTTTCATAGATTAGATAGATAGATAGATAGATAGATAGATAGATAGATAGATAGATAGATAGATAGATAGATAGATAGATAGATAGATAGATAGATAGATAGATAGATAGATAGATAGATAGATAGATAGATAGATAGATCCTTTATTATGCTAGCTAACTGCTAAATGACACTTCATGAATGGGGCTGAAACCCAAAAATAAAAAGCTTACAGCACTCAGTATTCCCAGGCAGTCTCCCATCTAGGTACTGACTGAGCCCAACCCTGCTTGGCTTCTGAGATCGGACGAGATCAGGCGTTCCCAAGGTCGGTTTGGCCGTAAGCGAAAGAAGCTGGATTTAAAGGCCTGTTATAGCTAGTCAGCCAGCTATCTGAGTGCTAGCCAGCTATCTGGGCTGGAATTACATTGGAAGGCCTTTCATAGATTAGATAGATAGATAGATAGATAGATAGATAGATAGATAGATAAGATAGATAGATAGATAGATAGATAGATAGATAGATAGATAGATAGATAGATAGATAGATAGATAGATAGATAGATAGATAGATAGATAGATAGATAGATCCTTTATTATGCTAGCTAACTGCTAAATGACACTTCATGAATGGGGCTGAAACTCAAAAATAAAAAGCTTACAGCACTCAGTATTCCCAGGCAGTCTCCCATCTAGGTACTGACTGAGCCCAACCCCTGCTTGGCTTCTGAGATCGGACGAGATCAGGCGTTCCCAAGGTGGTTTGGCCGTAAGCGAAAGAAGCTGGATTTAAAGGCCTGTTATAGCTAGTCAGCCAGCTATCTGAGTGCTAGCCAGCTATCTGGGCTGGAATTACATTGGAAGGCCTTTCATAGATTAGATAGATAGATAGATAGATAGATAGATAGATAGATAGATAGATAGATAGATAGATAGATAGATAGATAGATAGATAGATAGATAGATAGATAGATAGATAGATAGATAGATCCTTTATTATGCTAGCTAACTGCTAAATGACACTTCATGAATGGGCTGAAACCCAAAAATAAAAAGCTTACAGCACTCAGTATTCCCAGGCAGTCTCCCCATCTAGGTACTGACTGAGCCCAACCCTGCTTGGCTTCTGAGATCGGACGAGATCAGGCGTTCCCAAGGTGGTTTGGCCGTAAGCGAAAGAAGCTGGATTTAAAGCCTGTTATAGCTAGTCAGCCAGCTATCTGAGTGCTAGCCAGCTATCTGGGCTGGAATTACATTGGAAGGCCTTTCATAGATTAGATAGATAGATAGATAGATAGATAGATAGATAGATAGATAGATAGATAGATAGATAGATAGATAGATAGATAGATAGATAGATAGATAGATAGATAGATAGATAGATAGATAGATAGATAGATAGATAGATCCTTTATTATGCTAGCTAACTGCTAAATGACACTTCATGAATGGGGCTGAAACTCAAAAATAAAAAGCTTACAGCACTCAGTATTCCCAGGCAGTCTCCCATCTAGGTACTGACTGAGCCCAACCCTGCTTGGCTTCTGAGATCGGACGAGATCAGGCGTTCCCAAGGTGGTTTGGCCGTAAGCGAAAGAAGCTGGATTTAAAGGCCTGTTATAGCTAGTCAGCCAGCTATCTGAGTGCTAGCCAGCTATCTGGGCTGGAATTACATTGGAAGGCCTTTCATAGATTAGATAGATAGATAGATAGATAGATAGATAGATAGATAGATAGATAGATAGATAGATAGATAGATAGATAGATAGATAGATAGATAGATAGATAGATAGATAGATAGATAGATAGATAGATCCTTTATTATGCTAGCTAACTGCTAAATGACACTTCATGAATGGGGCTGAAACTCAAAAATAAAAAGCTTACAGCACTCAGTATTCCCAGGCAGTCTCCCATCTAGGTACTGACTGAGCCCAACCCTGCTTGGCTTCTGAGATCGGACGAGATCAGGGCGTTCCCAAGGTGGTTTGGCCGTAAGCGAAAGAAGCTGGATTTAAAGGCCTGTTATAGCTAGTCAGCCAGCTATCTGAGTGCTAGCCAGCTATCTGGGCTGGAATTACATTGGAAGGCCTTTCATAGATTAGATAGATAGATAGATAGATAGATAGATAGATAGATAGATAGATAGATAGATAGATAGATAGATAGATAGATAGATAGATAGATAGATAGATAGATAGATAGATAGATAGATAGATAGATCCTTTATTATGCTAGCTAACTGCTAAATGACACTTCATGAATGGGGCTGAAACCCAAAAATAAAAAGCTTACAGCACTCAGTATTCCCAGGCAGTCTCCCATCTAGGTACTGACTGAGCCCAACCCTGCTTGGCTTCTGAGATCGGACGAGATCAGGCGTTCCCAAGGCGGTTTGGCCGTAAGCGAAAGAAGCTGGATTTAAAGGCCTGTTATAGCTAGTCAGCCAGCTATCTGAGTGCTAGCCAGCTATCTGGGCTGGAATTACATTGGAAGGCCTTTCATAGATTAGATAGATAGATAGATAGATAGATAGAGATAGATAGATAGATAGATAGATAGATAGATAGATAGATAGATAGATAGATAGATAGATAGATAGATAGATAGATAGATAGATAGATAGATAGATAGATAGATAGATCCTTTATTATGCTAGCTAACTGCTAAATGACACTTCATGAATGGGGCTGAAACTCAAAAATAAAAAGCTTACAGCACTCAGTATTCCCAGGCAGTCTCCCATCTAGGTACTGACTGAGCCCAACCCTGCTTGGCTTCTGAGATCGGACGAGATCAGGCGTTCCCAAGGTGGTTTGGCCGTAAGCGAAAGAAGCTGGATTTAAAGGCCTGTTATAGCTAGTCAGCCAGCTATCTGAGTGCTAGCCAGCTATCTGGGCTGGAATTACATTGGAAGGCCTTTCATAGATTAGATAGATAGATAGATAGATAGATATAGATAGATAGATAGATAGATAGATAGATAGATAGATAGATAGATAGAATAGATAGATAGATAGATAGAGATAGATAGATAGATAGATAGATAGATAGATAGATAGATAGATAGATAGATCCTTTATTATGCTAGCTAACTGCTAAATGACACTTCATGAATGGGGCTGAAACCTCAAAAATAAAAAGCTTACAGCACTCAGTATTCCCAGGCAGTCTCCCATCTAGGTACTGACTGAGCCCAACCCTGCTTGGCTTCTGAGATCGGACGAGATCAGGCAGTTCCCAAGGTGGTTTGGCCGTAAGCGAAAGAAGCTGGATTTAAAGGCCTGTTATAGCTAGTCAGCCAGCTATCTGAGTGCTAGCCAGCTATCTGGCTGGAATTACATTGGAAGGCCTTTCATAGATTAGATAGATAGATAGATAGATAGATAGATAGATAGATAGATAGAGATAGATAGATAGATAGATAGATAGATAGATAGATAGATAGATAGATAGATATAGATAGATAGATAGATAGATAGATAGATAGATCCTTTATTATGCTAGCTAACTGCTAAATGACACTTCATGAATGGGGCTGAAACTCAAAAATAAAAAGCTTACAGCACTCAGTATTCCCAGGCAGTCTCCCATCTAGGTACTGACTGAGCCCAACCCTGCTTGGCTTCTGAGATCGGACGAGATCAGGCGTTCCCAAGGTGGTTTGGCCGTAAGCGAAAGAAGCTGGATTTAAAGGCCTGTTATAGCTAGTCAGCCAGCTATCTGAGTGCTAGCCAGCTATCTGGGCTGGAATTACATTGGAAGGCCTTTCATAGATTAGATAGATAGATAGATAGATAGATAGATAGATAGATAGATAGATAGATATAGATAGATAGATAGATAGATAGATAGATAGATAGATAGATAGATAGATAGATAGATAGATAGATAGATAGATAGATATTCCTTTATTATGCTAGCTAACTGCTAAATGACACTTCATGAATGGGGCTGAAACTCAAAAATAAAAAGCTTACAGCACTCAGTATTCCCAGGCAGTCTCCCATCTAGGTACTGACTGAGCCCAACCCTGCTTGGCTTCTGAGATCGGACGAGATCAGGCGTTCCCAAGGTGGTTTGGCCGTAAGCGAAAGAAGCTGGATTTAAAGGCCTGTTATAGCTAGTCAGCCAGCTATCTGAGTGCTAGCCAGCTATCTGGGCTGGAATTACATTGGAAGGCCTTTCATAGATTAGATAGATAGATAGATAGATAGATAGATAGATAGATAGATAGATAGATAGATAGATAGATAGATAGATAGATAGATAGATAGATAGATAGATAGAGATAGATAGATAGATAGATAGATAGATAGATCCTTTATTATGCTAGCTAACTGCTAATGACACTTCATGAATGGGGCTGAAACCCAAAAATAAAAAGCTTACAGCACTCAGTATTCCCAGGCAGTCTCCATCTAGGTACTGACTGAGCCCCAACCCTGCTTGGCTTCTGAGATCGGACGAGATCAGGCGTTCCAAGGCGGTTTGGCCGTAAGCGAAAGAAGCTGGATTTAAAGGCCTGTTATAGCTAGTCAGCCAGCTATCTGAGTGCTAGCCAGCTATCTGGGCTGGAATTACATTGGAAGGCCTTTCATAGATTAGATAGATAGATAGATAGATAGATAGATAGATAGATAGATAGATAGATAGATAGATAGATAGATAGATAGATAGATAGATAGATAGATAGATAGATAGATAGATAGATAGATAGATAGATAGATAGATAGATAGATAGATCCTTTATTATGCTAGCTAACTGCTAAATGACACTTCATGAATGGGGCTGAAACTCAAAAATAAAAAGCTTACAGCACTCAGTATTCCCAGGCAGTCTCCCATCTAGGTACTGACTGAGCCCAACCCTGCTTGGCTTCTGAGATCGGACGAGATCAGGCGTTCCCAAGGTGGTTTGGCCGTAAGCGAAAGAAGCTGGATTTAAAGGCCTGTTATAGCTAGTCAGCCAGCTATCTGAGTGCTAGCCAGCTATCTGGGCTGGAATTACATTGGAAGGCCTTTCATAGATTAGATAGATAGATAGATAGATAGATAGATAGATAGATAGATAGATAGATAGATAGATAGATAGATAGATAGATAGATAGATAGATAGATAGATAGATAGATAGATAGATAGATAGATAGATAGATAGATCCTTTATTATGCTAGCTAACTGCTAAATGACACTTCATGAATGGGGCTGAAACCCAAAAATAAAAAGCTTACAGCACTCAGTATTCCCAGGCAGTCTCCCATCTAGGTACTGACTGAGCCCAACCCTGCTTGGCTTCTGAGATCGGACGAGATCAGGCGTTCCCAAGGCGGTTTGGCCGTAAGCGAAAGAAGCTGGATTTAAAGGCCTGTTATAGCTAGTCAGCCAGCTATCTGAGTGCTAGCCAGCTATCTGGGCTGGAATTACATTGGAAGGCCTTTCATAGATTAGATAGATAGATAGATAGATAGATAGATAGATAGATAGATAGATAGATAGATAGATAGATAGATAGATAGATAGATAGATAGATAGATAGATAGATAGATAGATAGATAGATAGATAGATAGATAGATAGATCCTTTATTATGCTAGCTAACTGCTAAATGACACTTCATGAATGGGGCTGAAACTCAAAAATAAAAAGCTTACAGCACTCAGTATTCCCAGGCAGTCTCCCATCTAGGTACTGACTGAGCCCAACCCTGCTTGGCTTCTGAGATCGGACGAGATCAGGCGTTCCCAAGGTGGTTTGGCCGTAAGCGAAAGAAGCTGGATTTAAAGGCCTGTTATAGCTAGTCAGCCAGCTATCTGAGTGCTAGCCAGCTATCTGGGCTGGAATTACATTGGAAGGCCTTTCATAGATTAGATAGATAGATAGATAGATAGATAGATAGATAGATAGATAGATAGATAGATAGATAGATAGATAGATAGATAGATAGATAGATAGATAGATAGATAGATAGATAGATAGATAGATCCTTTATTATGCTAGCTAACTGCTAAATGACACTTCATGAATGGGGCTGAAACCCAAAAATAAAAAGCTTACAGCACTCAGTATTCCCAGGCAGTCTCCCATCTAGGTACTGACTGAGCCCAACCCTGCTTGGCTTCTGAGATCGGACGAGATCAGGCGTTCCCAAGGCGGTTTGGCCGTAAGCGAAAGAAGCTGGATTTAAAGGCCTGTTATAGCTAGTCAGCCAGCTATCTGAGTGCTAGCCAGCTATCTGGGCTGGAATTACATTGGAAGGCCTTTCATAGATTAGATAGATAGATAGATAGATAGATAGATAGATAGATAGATAGATAGATAGATAGATAGATAGATAGATAGATAGATAGATAGATAGATAGATAGATAGATCCTTTATTATGCTAGCTAACTGCTAAATGACACTTCATGAATGGGGCTGAAACTCAAAAATAAAAAGCTTACAGCACTCAGTATTCCCAGGCAGTCTCCCATCTAGGTACTGACTGAGCCCAACCCTGCTTGGCTTCTGAGATCGGACGAGATCAGGCGTTCCCAAGGTGGTTTGGCCGTAAGCGAAAGAAGCTGGATTTAAAGGCCTGTTATAGCTAGTCAGCCAGCTATCTGAGTGCTAGCCAGCTATCTGGGCTGGAATTACATTGGAAGGCCTTTCATAGATTAGATAGATAGATAGATAGATAGATAGATAGATAGATAGATAGATAGATAGATAGATAGATAGATAGATAGATAGATAGATAGATAGATAGATAGATAGATAGATAGATAGATAGATAGATAGATAGATAGATAGATAGATAGATAGTTCCTTTATTATGCTAGCTAACTGCTAAATGACACTTCATGAATGGGGCTGAAACTCAAAAATAAAAAGCTTACAGCACTCAGTATTCCCAGGCAGTCTCCCATCTAGGTACTGACTGAGCCCAACCCTGCTTGGCTTCTGAGATCGGACGAGATCAGGCGTTCCCAAGGTGGTTTGGCCGTAAGCGAAAGAAGCTGGATTTAAAGGCCTGTTATAGCTAGTCAGCCAGCTATCTGAGTGCTAGCCAGCTATCTGGGCTGGAATTACATTGGAAGGCCTTTCATAGATTAGATAGATAGATAGATAGATAGATAGATAGATAGATAGATAGATAGATAGATAGATAGATAGATAGATAGATAGATAGATAGATAGATAGATAGATAGATAGATAGATAGATAGATAGATAGATAGATAGATAGATAGATCCTTTATTATGCTAGCTAACTGCTAAATGACACTTCATGAATGGGGCTGAAACCCAAAAATAAAAAGCTTACAGCACTCAGTATTCCCAGGCAGTCTCCCATCTAGGTACTGACTGAGCCCAACCCTGCTTGGCTTCTGAGATCGGACGAGATCAGGCGTTCCCAAGGCGGTTTGGCCGTAAGCGAAAGAAGCTGGATTTAAAGGCCTGTTATAGCTAGTCAGCCAGCTATCTGAGTGCTAGCCAGCTATCTGGGCTGGAATTACATTGGAAGGCCTTTCATAGATTAGATAGATAGATAGATAGATAGATAGATAGATAGATAGATAGATAGATAGATAGATAGATAGATAGATAGATAGATAGATAGATAGATAGATAGATAGATAGATAGATAGATAGATAGATAGATAGATAGATAGATAGATAGATAGATCCTTTATTATGCTAGCTAACTGCTAAATGACACTTCATGAATGGGGCTGAAACTCAAAAATAAAAAGCTTACAGCACTCAGTATTCCCAGGCAGTCTCCCATCTAGGTACTGACTGAGCCCAACCCTGCTTGGCTTCTGAGATCGGACGAGATCAGGCGTTCCCAAGGTGGTTTGGCCGTAAGCGAAAGAAGCTGGATTTAAAGGCCTGTTATAGCTAGTCAGCCAGCTATCTGAGTGCTAGCCAGCTATCTGGGCTGGAATTACATTGGAAGGCCTTTCATAGATTAGATAGATAGATAGATAGATAGATAGATAGATAGATAGATAGATAGATAGATAGATAGATAGATAGATAGATAGATAGATAGATAGATAGATAGATAGATAGATAGATAGATAGATAGATAGATAGATAGATAGATAGATCCTTTATTATGCTAGCTAACTGCTAAATGACACTTCATGAATGGGGCTGAAACCCAAAAATAAAAAGCTTACAGCACTCAGTATTCCCAGGCAGTCTCCCATCTAGGTACTGACTGAGCCCAACCCTGCTTGGCTTCTGAGATCGGACGAGATCAGGCGTTCCCAAGGTGGTTTGGCCGTAAGCGAAAGAAGCTGGATTTAAAGGCCTGTTATAGCTAGTCAGCCAGCTATCTGAGTGCTAGCCAGCTATCTGGGCTGGAATTACATTGGAAGGCCTTTCATAGATTAGATAGATAGATAGATAGATAGATAGATAGATAGATAGATAGATAGATAGATAGATAGATAGATAGATAGATAGATAGATAGATAGATAGATAGATAGATAGATAGATAGATAGATAGATAGATAGATAGATCCTTTATTATGCTAGCTAACTGCTAAATGACACTTCATGAATGGGGCTGAAACTCAAAAATAAAAAGCTTACAGCACTCAGTATTCCCAGGCAGTCTCCCATCTAGGTACTGACTGAGCCCAACCCTGCTTGGCTTCTGAGATCGGACGAGATCAGGCGTTCCCAAGGTGGTTTGGCCGTAAGCGAAAGAAGCTGGATTTAAAGGCCTGTTATAGCTAGTCAGCCAGCTATCTGAGTGCTAGCCAGCTATCTGGGCTGGAATTACATTGGAAGGCCTTTCATAGATTAGATAGATAGATAGATAGATAGATAGATAGATAGATAGATAGATAGATAGATAGATAGATAGATAGATAGATAGATAGATAGATAGATAGATAGATAGATAGATAGATAGATAGTTCCTTTATTATGCTAGCTAACTGCTAAATGACACTTCATGAATGGGGCTGAAACTCAAAAATAAAAAGCTTACAGCACTCAGTATTCCCAGGCAGTCTCCCATCTAGGTACTGACTGAGCCCAACCCTGCTTGGCTTCTGAGATCGGACGAGATCAGGCGTTCCCAAGGTGGTTTGGCCGTAAGCGAAAGAAGCTGGATTTAAAGGCCTGTTATAGCTAGTCAGCCAGCTATCTGAGTGCTAGCCAGCTATCTGGGCTGGAATTACATTGGAAGGCCTTTCATAGATTAGATAGATAGATAGATAGATAGATAGATAGATAGATAGATAGATAGATAGATAGATAGATAGATAGATAGATAGATAGATAGATAGATAGATAGATAGATAGATAGATAGATAGATAGATAGATAGATAGATAGATAGATAGATAGATAGATCCTTTATTATGCTAGCTAACTGCTAAATGACACTTCATGAATGGGGCTGAAACCCAAAAATAAAAAGCTTACAGCACTCAGTATTCCCAGGCAGTCTCCCATCTAGGTACTGACTGAGCCCAACCCTGCTTGGCTTCTGAGATCGGACGAGATCAGGCGTTCCCAAGGCGGTTTGGCCGTAAGCGAAAGAAGCTGGATTTAAAGGCCTGTTATAGCTAGTCAGCCAGCTATCTGAGTGCTAGCCAGCTATCTGGGCTGGAATTACATTGGAAGGCCTTTCATAGATTAGATAGATAGATAGATAGATAGATAGATAGATAGATAGATAGATAGATAGATAGATAGATAGATAGATAGATAGATAGATAGATAGATAGATAGATAGATAGATAGATAGATCCTTTATTATGCTAGCTAACTGCTAAATGACACTTCATGAATGGGGCTGAAACTCAAAAATAAAAAGCTTACAGCACTCAGTATTCCCAGGCAGTCTCCCATCTAGGTACTGACTGAGCCCAACCCTGCTTGGCTTCTGAGATCGGACGAGATCAGGCGTTCCCAAGGTGGTTTGGCCGTAAGCGAAAGAAGCTGGATTTAAAGGCCTGTTATAGCTAGTCAGCCAGCTATCTGAGTGCTAGCCAGCTATCTGGGCTGGAATTACATTGGAAGGCCTTTCATAGATTAGATAGATAGATAGATAGATAGATAGATAGATAGATAGATAGATAGATAGATAGATAGATAGATAGATAGATAGATAGATAGATAGATAGATAGATAGATAGATAGATAGATAGATAGATAGATAGATAGATAGATAGATCCTTTATTATGCTAGCTAACTGCTAAATGACACTTCATGAATGGGGCTGAAACCCAAAAATAAAAAGCTTACAGCACTCAGTATTCCCAGGCAGTCTCCCATCTAGGTACTGACTGAGCCCAACCCTGCTTGGCTTCTGAGATCGGACGAGATCAGGCGTTCCCAAGGCGGTTTGGCCGTAAGCGAAAGAAGCTGGATTTAAAGGCCTGTTATAGCTAGTCAGCCAGCTTTCTGAGTGCTAGCCAGCTATCTGGGCTGGAATTACATTGGAAGGCCTTTCATAGATTAGATAGATAGATAGATAGATAGATAGATAGATAGATAGATAGATAGATAGATAGATAGATAGATAGATAGATAGATAGATAGATAGATAGATAGATAGATAGATAGATAGATAGATAGATCCTTTATTATGCTAGCTAACTGCTAAATGACACTTCATGAATGGGGCTGAAACTCAAAAATAAAAAGCTTACAGCACTCAGTATTCCCAGGCAGTCTCCCATCTAGGTACTGACTGAGCCCAACCCTGCTTGGCTTCTGAGATCGGACGAGATCAGGCGTTCCCAAGGTGGTTTGGCCGTAAGCGAAAGAAGCTGGATTTAAAGGCCTGTTATAGCTAGTCAGCCAGCTATCTGAGTGCTAGCCAGCTATCTGGGCTGGAATTACATTGGAAGGCCTTTCATAGATTAGATAGATAGATAGATAGATAGATAGATAGATAGATAGATAGATAGATAGATAGATAGATAGATAGATAGATAGATAGATAGATAGATAGATAGATAGATAGATAGATAGATAGATAGATAGATAGATAGATAGATCCTTTATTATGCTAGCTAACTGCTAAATGACACTTCATGAATGGGGCTGAAACCCAAAAATAAAAAGCTTACAGCACTCAGTATTCCCAGGCAGTCTCCCATCTAGGTACTGACTGAGCCCAACCCTGCTTGGCTTCTGAGATCGGACGAGATCAGGCGTTCCCAAGGCGGTTTGGCCGTAAGCGAAAGAAGCTGGATTTAAAGGCCTGTTATAGCTAGTCAGCCAGCTATCTGAGTGCTAGCCAGCTATCTGGGCTGGAATTACATTGGAAGGCCTTTCATAGATTAGATAGATAGATAGATAGATAGATAGATAGATAGATAGATAGATAGATAGATAGATAGATAGATAGATAGATAGATAGATAGATAGATAGATAGATCCTTTATTATGCTAGCTAACTGCTAAATGACACTTCATGAATGGGGCTGAAACTCAAAAATAAAAAGCTTACAGCACTCAGTATTCCCAGGCAGTCTCCCATCTAGGTACTGACTGAGCCCAACCCTGCTTGGCTTCTGAGATCGGACGAGATCAGGCGTTCCCAAGGTGGTTTGGCCGTGAGCGAAAGAAGCTGGATTTAAAGGCCTGTTATAGCTAGTCAGCCAGCTATCTGAGTGCTAGCCAGCTATCTGGGCTGGAATTACATTGGAAGGCCTTTCATAGATAGATAGATAGATAGATAGATAGATAGATAGATAGATAGATAGATAGATAGATAGATAGATAGATAGATAGATAGATAGATAGATAGATAGATAGATAGATAGATAGATAGATAGATAGATAGATAGATAGATAGATAGATAGATAGATAGATAGATAGATAGATAGATAGATAGATAGATAGATAGATAGATAGATAGATAGATAGATAGATAGATAGATAGATAGATAGATAGATAGATAGATAGATAGATAGATAGATAGATAGATAGATAGATAGATAGATAGATAGATAGATAGATAGATAGATAGATCCTTTATTATGCTAGCTAACTGCTAAATGACACTTCATGAATGGGGCTGAAACTCAAAAATAAAAAGCTTACAGCACTCAGTATTCCCAGGCAGTCTCCCATCTAGGTACTGACTGAGCCCAACCCTGCTTGGCTTCTGAGATCGGACGAGATCAGGCGTTCCCAAGGTGGTTTGGCCGTAAGCGAAAGAAGCTGGATTTAAAGGCCTGTTATAGCTAGTCAGCCAGCTATCTGAGTGCTAGCCAGCTATCTGGGCTGGAATTACATTGGAAGGCCTTTCATAGATTAGATAGATAGATAGATAGATAGATAGATAGATAGATAGATAGATAGATAGATAGATAGATAGATAGATAGATAGATAGATAGATAGATAGATAGATAGATAGATAGATAGATAGATAGATAGATAGATAGATAGATAGTTCCTTTATTATGCTAGCTAACTGCTAAATGACACTTCATGAATGGGGCTGAAACTCAAAAATAAAAAGCTTACAGCACTCAGTATTCCCAGGCAGTCTCCCATCTAGGTACTGACTGAGCCCAACCCTGCTTGGCTTCTGAGATCGGACGAGATCAGGCGTTCCCAAGGTGGTTTGGCCGTAAGCGAAAGAAGCTGGATTTAAAGGCCTGTTATAGCTAGTCAGCCAGCTATCTGAGTGCTAGCCAGCTATCTGGGCTGGAATTACATTGGAAGGCCTTTCATAGATTAGATAGATAGATAGATAGATAGATAGATAGATAGATAGATAGATAGATAGATAGATAGATAGATAGATAGATAGATAGATAGATAGATAGATAGATAGATAGATAGATAGATAGATAGATAGATAGATAGATAGATAGATAGATAGATCCTTTATTATGCTAGCTAACTGCTAAATGACACTTCATGAATGGGGCTGAAACCCAAAAATAAAAAGCTTACAGCACTCAGTATTCCCAGGCAGTCTCCCATCTAGGTACTGACTGAGCCCAACCCTGCTTGGCTTCTGAGATCGGACGAGATCAGGCGTTCCCAAGGCGGTTTGGCCGTAAGCGAAAGAAGCTGGATTTAAAGGCCTGTTATAGCTAGTCAGCCAGCTATCTGAGTGCTAGCCAGCTATCTGGGCTGGAATTACATTGGAAGGCCTTTCATAGATTAGATAGATAGATAGATAGATAGATAGATAGATAGATAGATAGATAGATAGATAGATAGATAGATAGATAGATAGATAGATAGATAGATAGATAGATAGATAGATAGATAGATAGATAGATAGATCCTTTATTATGCTAGCTAACTGCTAAATGACACTTCATGAATGGGGCTGAAACTCAAAAATAAAAAGCTTACAGCACTCAGTATTCCCAGGCAGTCTCCCATCTAGGTACTGACTGAGCCCAACCCTGCTTGGCTTCTGAGATCGGACGAGATCAGGCGTTCCCAAGGTGGTTTGGCCGTAAGCGAAAGAAGCTGGATTTAAAGGCCTGTTATAGCTAGTCAGCCAGCTATCTGAGTGCTAGCCAGCTATCTGGGCTGGAATTACATTGGAAGGCCTTTCATAGATTAGATAGATAGATAGATAGATAGATAGATAGATAGATAGATAGATAGATAGATAGATAGATAGATAGATAGATAGATAGATAGATAGATAGATAGATAGATAGATAGATAGATAGATAGATAGATAGATAGATAGATCCTTTATTATGCTAGCTAACTGCTAAATGACACTTCATGAATGGGGCTGAAACCCAAAAATAAAAAGCTTACAGCACTCAGTATTCCCAGGCAGTCTCCCATCTAGGTACTGACTGAGCCCAACCCTGCTTGGCTTCTGAGATCGGACGAGATCAGGCGTTCCCAAGGTGGTTTGGCCGTAAGCGAAAGAAGCTGGATTTAAAGGCCTGTTATAGCTAGTCAGCCAGCTATCTGAGTGCTAGCCAGCTATCTGGGCTGGAATTACATTGGAAGGCCTTTCATAGATTAGATAGATAGATAGATAGATAGATAGATAGATAGATAGATAGATAGATAGATAGATAGATAGATAGATAGATAGATAGATAGATAGATAGATAGATAGATAGATAGATAGATAGATAGATAGATAGATAGATAGATAGATAGATAGATAGATAGATCCTTTATTATGCTAGCTAACTGCTAAATGACACTTCATGAATGGGGCTGAAACTCAAAAATAAAAAGCTTACAGCACTCAGTATTCCCAGGCAGTCTCCCATCTAGGTACTGACTGAGCCCAACCCTGCTTGGCTTCTGAGATCGGACGAGATCAGGCGTTCCCAAGGTGGTTTGGCCGTAAGCGAAAGAAGCTGGATTTAAAGGCCTGTTATAGCTAGTCAGCCAGCTATCTGAGTGCTAGCCAGCTATCTGGGCTGGAATTACATTGGAAGGCCTTTCATAGATTAGATAGATAGATAGATAGATAGATAGATAGATAGATAGATAGATAGATAGATAGATAGATAGATAGATAGATAGATAGATAGATAGATAGATAGATAGATCCTTTATTATGCTAGCTAACTGCTAAATGACACTTCATGAATGGGGCTGAAACCCAAAAATAAAAAGCTTACAGCACTCAGTATTCCCAGGCAGTCTCCCATCTAGGTACTGACTGAGCCCAACCCTGCTTGGCTTCTGAGATCGGACGAGATCAGGCGTTCCCAAGGCGGTTTGGCCGTAAGCGAAAGAAGCTGGATTTAAAGGCCTGTTATAGCTAGTCAGCCAGCTATCTGAGTGCTAGCCAGCTATCTGGGCTGGAATTACATTGGAAGGCCTTTCATAGATTAGATAGATAGATAGATAGATAGATAGATAGATAGATAGATAGATAGATAGATAGATAGATAGATAGATAGATAGATAGATAGATAGATAGATAGATAGATAGATAGATAGATAGATAGATAGATCCTTTATTATGCTAGCTAACTGCTAAATGACACTTCATGAATGGGGCTGAAACTCAAAAATAAAAAGCTTACAGCACTCAGTATTCCCAGGCAGTCTCCCATCTAGGTACTGACTGAGCCCAACCCTGCTTGGCTTCTGAGATCGGACGAGATCAGGCGTTCCCAAGGTGGTTTGGCCGTAAGCGAAAGAAGCTGGATTTAAAGGCCTGTTATAGCTAGTCAGCCAGCTATCTGAGTGCTAGCCAGCTATCTGGGCTGGAATTACATTGGAAGGCCTTTCATAGATTAGATAGATAGATAGATAGATAGATAGATAGATAGATAGATAGATAGATAGATAGATAGATAGATAGATAGATAGATAGATAGATAGATAGATAGATAGATAGATAGATAGATAGATAGATAGATAGATAGATCCTTTATTATGCTAGCTAACTGCTAAATGACACTTCATGAATGGGGCTGAAACCCAAAAATAAAAAGCTTACAGCACTCAGTATTCCCAGGCAGTCTCCCATCTAGGTACTGACTGAGCCCAACCCTGCTTGGCTTCTGAGATCGGACGAGATCAGGCGTTCCCAAGGCGGTTTGGCCGTAAGCGAAAGAAGCTGGATTTAAAGGCCTGTTATAGCTAGTCAGCCAGCTATCTGAGTGCTAGCCAGCTATCTGGGCTGGAATTACATTGGAAGGCCTTTCATAGATTAGATAGATAGATAGATAGATAGATAGATAGATAGATAGATAGATAGATAGATAGATAGATAGATAGATAGATAGATAGATAGATAGATAGATAGATAGATAGATAGATAGATAGATAGATAGATAGATAGATAGATAGATAGATAGATCCTTTATTATGCTAGCTAACTGCTAAATGACACTTCATGAATGGGGCTGAAACTCAAAAATAAAAAGCTTACAGCACTCAGTATTCCCAGGCAGTCTCCCATCTAGGTACTGACTGAGCCCAACCCTGCTTGGCTTCTGAGATCGGACGAGATCAGGCGTTCCCAAGGTGGTTTGGCCGTAAGCGAAAGAAGCTGGATTTAAAGGCCTGTTATAGCTAGTCAGCCAGCTATCTGAGTGCTAGCCAGCTATCTGGGCTGGAATTACATTGGAAGGCCTTTCATAGATTAGATAGATAGATAGATAGATAGATAGATAGATAGATAGATAGATAGATAGATAGATAGATAGATAGATAGATAGATAGATAGATAGATAGATAGATAGATAGATAGATAGATAGATAGATAGATAGATAGATAGATAGATAGATAGATAGATAGATAGATAGATCCTTTATTATGCTAGCTAACTGCTAAATGACACTTCATGAATGGGGCTGAAACCCAAAAATAAAAAGCTTACAGCACTCAGTATTCCCAGGCAGTCTCCCATCTAGGTACTGACTGAGCCCAACCCTGCTTGGCTTCTGAGATCGGACGAGATCAGGCGTTCCCAAGGCGGTTTGGCCGTAAGCGAAAGAAGCTGGATTTAAAGGCCTGTTATAGCTAGTCAGCCAGCTATCTGAGTGCTAGCCAGCTATCTGGGCTGGAATTACATTGGAAGGCCTTTCATAGATTAGATAGATAGATAGATAGATAGATAGATAGATAGATAGATAGATAGATAGATAGATAGATAGATAGATAGATAGATAGATAGATAGATAGATAGATAGATAGATAGATAGATAGATAGATAGATAGATAGATCCTTTATTATGCTAGCTAACTGCTAAATGACACTTCATGAATGGGGCTGAAACTCAAAAATAAAAAGCTTACAGCACTCAGTATTCCCAGGCAGTCTCCCATCTAGGTACTGACTGAGCCCAACCCTGCTTGGCTTCTGAGATCGGACGAGATCAGGCGTTCCCAAGGTGGTTTGGCCGTAAGCGAAAGAAGCTGGATTTAAAGGCCTGTTATAGCTAGTCAGCCAGCTATCTGAGTGCTAGCCAGCTATCTGGGCTGGAATTACATTGGAAGGCCTTTCATAGATTAGATAGATAGATAGATAGATAGATAGATAGATAGATAGATAGATAGATAGATAGATAGATAGATAGATAGATAGATAGATAGATAGATAGATAGATAGATAGATAGATAGATAGATAGATAGATAGATAGATAGATAGATCCTTTATTATGCTAGCTAACTGCTAAATGACACTTCATGAATGGGGCTGAAACCCAAAAATAAAAAGCTTACAGCACTCAGTATTCCCAGGCAGTCTCCCATCTAGGTACTGACTGAGCCCAACCCTGCTTGGCTTCTGAGATCGGACGAGATCAGGCGTTCCCAAGGCGGTTTGGCCGTAAGCGAAAGAAGCTGGATTTAAAGGCCTGTTATAGCTAGTCAGCCAGCTATCTGAGTGCTAGCCAGCTATCTGGGCTGGAATTACATTGGAAGGCCTTTCATAGATTAGATAGATAGATAGATAGATAGATAGATAGATAGATAGATAGATAGATAGATAGATAGATAGATAGATAGATAGATAGATAGATAGATAGATAGATAGATAGATAGATAGATAGATAGATAGATCCTTTATTATGCTAGCTAACTGCTAAATGACACTTCATGAATGGGGCTGAAACTCAAAAATAAAAAGCTTACAGCACTCAGTATTCCCAGGCAGTCTCCCATCTAGGTACTGACTGAGCCCAACCCTGCTTGGCTTCTGAGATCGGACGAGATCAGGCGTTCCCAAGGTGGTTTGGCCGTAAGCGAAAGAAGCTGGATTTAAAGGCCTGTTATAGCTAGTCAGCCAGCTATCTGAGTGCTAGCCAGCTATCTGGGCTGGAATTACATTGGAAGGCCTTTCATAGATTAGATAGATAGATAGATAGATAGATAGATAGATAGATAGATAGATAGATAGATAGATAGATAGATAGATAGATAGATAGATAGATAGATAGATAGATAGATAGATAGATAGATAGATAGATAGATAGATAGATCCTTTATTATGCTAGCTAACTGCTAAATGACACTTCATGAATGGGGCTGAAACCCAAAAATAAAAAGCTTACAGCACTCAGTATTCCCAGGCAGTCTCCCATCTAGGTACTGACTGAGCCCAACCCTGCTTGGCTTCTGAGATCGGACGAGATCAGGCGTTCCCAAGGCGGTTTGGCCGTAAGCGAAAGAAGCTGGATTTAAAGGCCTGTTATAGCTAGTCAGCCAGCTATCTGAGTGCTAGCCAGCTATCTGGGCTGGAATTACATTGGAAGGCCTTTCATAGATTAGATAGATAGATAGATAGATAGATAGATAGATAGATAGATAGATAGATAGATAGATAGATAGATAGATAGATAGATAGATAGATAGATAGATAGATAGATAGATAGATAGATAGATAGATAGATAGATAGATCCTTTATTATGCTAGCTAACTGCTAAATGACACTTCATGAATGGGGCTGAAACTCAAAAATAAAAAGCTTACAGCACTCAGTATTCCCAGGCAGTCTCCCATCTAGGTACTGACTGAGCCCAACCCTGCTTGGCTTCTGAGATCGGACGAGATCAGGCGTTCCCAAGGTGGTTTGGCCGTAAGCGAAAGAAGCTGGATTTAAAGGCCTGTTATAGCTAGTCAGCCAGCTATCTGAGTGCTAGCCAGCTATCTGGGCTGGAATTACATTGGAAGGCCTTTCATAGATTAGATAGATAGATAGATAGATAGATAGATAGATAGATAGATAGATAGATAGATAGATAGATAGATAGATAGATAGATAGATAGATAGATAGATAGATAGATAGATAGATAGATAGATAGATAGATAGATAGATAGATCCTTTATTATGCTAGC
Organism: Trichomycterus rosablanca; assembly: GCF_030014385.1. Taxonomy (NCBI): domain Eukaryota; kingdom Metazoa; phylum Chordata; class Actinopteri; order Siluriformes; family Trichomycteridae; genus Trichomycterus; species Trichomycterus rosablanca. The sequence continues at coordinate 59,881 of NW_026947032.1, read as the reverse complement.
TAACTGCTAAATGACACTTCATGAATGGGGCTGAAACCCAAAAATAAAAAGCTTACAGCACTCAGTATTCCCAGGCAGTCTCCCATCTAGGTACTGACTGAGCCCAACCCTGCTTGGCTTCTGAGATCGGACGAGATCAGGCGTTCCCAAGGTGGTTTGGCCGTAAGCGAAAGAAGCTGGATTTAAAGGCCTGTTATAGCTAGTCAGCCAGCTATCTGAGTGCTAGCCAGCTATCTGGGCTGGAATTACATTGGAAGGCCTTTCATAGATTAGATAGATAGATAGATAGATAGATAGATAGATAGATAGATAGATAGATAGATAGATAGATAGATAGATAGATAGATAGATAGATAGATAGATAGATAGATAGATAGATAGATAGATAGATAGATAGATAGATAGATAGATAGATAGATAGATAGATAGATCCTTTATTATGCTAGCTAACTGCTAAATGACACTTCATGAATGGGGCTGAAACTCAAAAATAAAAAGCTTACAGCACTCAGTATTCCCAGGCAGTCTCCCATCTAGGTACTGACTGAGCCCAACCCTGCTTGGTTTCTGAGATCGGACGAGATTTTTTTTTTCTTCTTCTTTTTTAATTAAAGTTAATATCATTTCATAAATACATTAAAATTCGACTTAAATAAATTAAATTATATTAATTAAATACATTTGGGTAATTTGAGTTGCACCTTTTCCCAATCTACTTCTACAAATGGGTTGTTATTTACAATTAAAGCATAAAAAGTTTCTGGTTCGCCTATCATGTTAAAATAGTCTAATAGGTCCTTGAATGTTTTTTTCAGTTTATTTTCAAACACATCACATACAGATATGACATTTCCTTTATGCTTTGCAATATTTTTCCTTTTTATTATTGCTTGTTTGGCCTCAGCTAAAATTATGTTTAATGCAAATGTGTTTTTTGTTTTTCCATTAAAACCAAATAAAAACAGGGGTTGCCATTCAGTCTGTTCCTCTTGTTTCTTGTTTAAAAATGCTGTTGTTATTTTCTTTATTTTTGTTAAAAAACATTTTAATTGTTCACAGTTAAAAAACATGTGTTTGAGTCCTTCATCTTCTTTAAAACATACTTTACATTTGGCGTCTTCTGCTAGTCCTATTTTGCACATTCTCATTTCATTAAAAATACAGTTATGTCTTAAAAGAAAATCAAAGTTTTCAAGCTGTAAATTTTTAAAATGTTGTCTAGTATTTTTAAAAATATCTTCTGCTTCTAGGTTTGGGAACAGCCTTCTCCAGTATTCTTTTGCTCTTGGTTCCACCCACGCTTTTTGTATTAAAACAGTGTATATTTTTTTCAAGGTACAGCTTTCAATTGGAATTGTTTCATTTTTCATTTTTACTTTGATGTTCCAAATTAAGTTTTCACTTGTTTCTTTTTTCCCTATATGTTTTTCAATTTCACTTATCCAATCCTCCGGTATTGCTTTTTTTAATTTTTCATAGTTATTTTGAACTTGGGTTTTGTTAACTGTGTTCTCGTTGGTTTCTAGTGCATCGTATATTGCTTGCGTGGGTAGAAATCCTGATCTAACTTCATATAAAACATCTTTTACTTGGCGCACCCCTGCTTGGAACCAGTCTCTAAAAAATAGCTCTCTGCCCTCATTTAAAATCATTGGGTTAAAAAACAGCGGCTGGTTTAAAAACTGGTTCCTTTCTTTTACCTCTATATCTAAAAAATCCATTAAATCTCTCCATGCTCTAAAAACTTCTTTGTAAAACTCTGGTATGTTTTGTGTCATTTGCTCATTCATTTTCATGCTTAAAACATTAAAATCCATCCCTCCTCCTCCACATTTGTTCATTATTTCTCTAAAGCATTCCTTCCATGCTTGTTCATCTTGATTTAAAAATTTTCTTACCATTTTAATTCTCAGTGCTTTTATTCTTGTAAAAACATCTAAAAGTTTGAGTCCTCCTTGCTCTACTGGCCCTATTAAAGTGTCGTATGCAATTTTTGCCGGTTTCCCATCCCATAAAAAGTTTAAAACGATCGCTTTTATTCTTTTTAACACCCAATGAGGTGTACTAGTGACATTAAGAGCATACCAAGCTTTGGATAAAAACAGTGTGTTTAAAATCAGTACCTTCCCTTTTAAAAATACTTCTCTCTGTTTCCAAAAATGTAATCTGTTTTCCATCTTTTTTAAAATCTCCTCCCAAATTTCATCCCTTGCTTTGATTTCATTTTCCCCCATTCTGATTCCCAAGATTTTAAGCTGTGTTACCTCTTTAAATTGTATTTCTGTAGGTTTTGAGTCTGTGTTCCCTATTTTCATGTAAACCGTTTTTTCTTTATTAACTCTGGCTCCTGTCCCTTTACAGTATTTTTCAAAAGTCTCCATAGCTTTCTGAATGCTCTTAACGTCCCTTAGTGTTAGTGTTGTGTCGTCTGCATACTGAAATATTTTATGTTCTTTTGTTAATAAGATCCCTTTTGTTTCTCTGTCAGCACTGATAGCCAAACCCAGGGGTTCTGCTGCTAATGTATATAGCAGCGCTGACAGAGGACATCCTTGCCTTATTGATCTTGTTATTGGTATAAACTTTGTTAAAAAACCATTAATCTTTACACAACTGTGTATATTTGAATAGAGACATCTCAGCCACTGTACAAAAATGCTTCCAAATTCAAATGTTTCTATTAAATTAAATAAATATTCATGTTCTACTCTGTCGAAGGCTTTTTCAAAGTCTATGCTTACTATGTATCCTGTTTTTTTATTTTCCTTCATGTGCCATATTATATCCCTGATGTTACTCACCGTGTCTGAGATGTCTCTATTCAACACTCCGTACGCTTGGGTTGTTGTTATTACTCCTGGTAATACTTTTTTTAACCTGTTTGCTAAAATTTTTGCTATTATTTTATAATCCGTGTTAAGCATGCTGATTGGTCTGTAATGTTTTAAAAGTCTTTTATCTCCGTTTTTCTTATATAAAATTTTTATCATTCCTAATTTCATACTTATAAAATTTTTATCATTCCTAATTTCATACTCCTACTTAGTTCTCCTTTTTGTTGAATCTCATTAAAAACTTCTAGTAAAATCGGAGTTAAAACACTTTTAAAAACCTTGTAAAATTCGCTTGGTAGGCCGTCCAGCCCTGGACTTTTACCACTATTTAACTGTGATATTGCTTCTTCTATTTCTTCTTCTGTTATGTCTTTGTTGCACATCACTTTGTCTTCCTCTGGCACTTTTTTTTTTATATGATTTAATAAAAATTGCTTGTCTGTATTATTTACTCCTTCTTTTTGAAACATGTTTTTATAAAAGTCTGCAACTGTTTTTAATATTTCATTTGTTTCTTTTACTTCTATTGTGTCATTTTTTAAAATACTTTTAATTATGTTTGCTTTTTGTTTTGTCTTTTCTAGGTTAAAAAAGAATTTGTTGCACTTTTCTCCCTCTATCATATATTTTATTCTACTTCTTATCATTGCTCCCCTGTATTTTTGTTCTTCTATATTTTTCAGTTCTTCTTCTAGATTTAGCACTTTGTTTAAGTCCCCTGCTCCTGTAGCTACTTTAGCTAGTTCATATTGTAATTTTTTGTGTATCATATTTTCGTTGGCTCTTTTCATTCTTTGTAATTTTTTGCTGTGTTCTATTGTGTAGTTTTTTATTTGTAACTTTAGATTGTCCCACCATAACAATTTTTCGTTGATAAAAAGTTTATCTTTAATGCTATTTACTATGATGTTTTCTACTTCTATTTTGTACAAACTGTTTTTTAAAATATCTGTATTTAAAACCCATACACCTTTTCCTCTTTCTATTTTGTCCATATCTATGTGAATAAATAAAAACTCATGGTCACTCAGTGTGGTTTTTTTATAAAAAGTTCTTTTTACATTATTTTCTATATCTTTGTTACTTAGAAAGAAGTCTATTCTACTTTGTTTCAAACTTCCTTGCACTGTTTGTCTTCTGGAAAAGTCAATTGTTCCCTTGTTTCGTCTTCTCCAGACATCTACCAGACAATATTTTTGTATTATTTTATTTAAACTGTCTCTGCCTTTGTCTTCTTTATATATCATTGCACTGTCTATATCAATTCTATTTAAAACTGTGTTAAAATCACCAATTAAAATCACATTGTTCCATTTTTCCATTAAGATGTCTAAGTTATTATAAAATGCCTTTTTACTATATTCTTCATTAGGTGCATGCAAATTACATAAAACAAACTGTTCATCTTCTAATGTTACTTTTAAAACCAAAAGCCGACCTTCTTTGTCTTTATACAATTCCTCTATTTTATTCCCTACTTCTTTTTTGATTAGTGTTGCTACTCCTCTTTTCCTTTTTGTATCATTGTTAAAAAATATATCACCATTCCACTTTTGTTTAAAACATTCTACTATTTTTTCATCCCACATTGTTTCCTGTAAACATATTATGTCTGCTTTTTCTGTTTGTGTTTTTAGCTTCTCTAATTTTTGTAAACAGCTTAATCCTCTTATGTTAATTGTCACTATACTCAACATAAGAAGAATGAATAGTTTTAATAGGTTTACATTCATTTTTTCTCTTCTGATAGTAACTCTTCCTCCCTCTTTTTTCCCATTTTCTCTTTGATTTCTTGCCTTCTTTTCTTCTGTTTTTCTAGTACCTTTACTATATTTAGCTGTTTTTTACCACTTTTCATGTTTTTTGTTAAGTAGTGTATTTTCTTTACATCTTTTGTAGTGTCTTTTGATTTAATCTGATCATTTCTTACTATTTCCATTTGTTCCTCTTGGTTATACTGCTGTGCCCAGTCCATGCTGTCTTCTCCTTCTGCTGTTTGTGTGTTTTCTTCTCCTTTTGTCTGTTGGTCTTTGTCGTCATCACATTCTGTATGTTGAGCTTGTTGTTGTTCTTGTGCTGTGTTGTCCTCTGTTGTTGTCTTTGGTGTTTCTTCTGCCGTTTCTTCATGTGCTTGCGCTGTTTCTTCAGTTGTGTTTTCTTGTGTTTGCTTCTGTGGGGGGGTCCCCGCACCCTCTGCTGTTTCCTCTCCATGCTTACCCATCTCTTCCTCTGTTTCACAGACACAGCGGATTAGTGCCTTATTACAGTCAGGGCATCTTGTTGCTTGGCATTCTCTGGCGTAGTGGCCCTGCTCCAGGCACTCCCTGCATGTGAACTGGGGACAGCTTCGCATCACATGACCTGGGCTCATGCAGAGTCTGCAGACCTTGACCTGTTTGTCATGTATGACCCGATAGTACTGTGGACCATCCCCAGTTTCAAATCTTGCACTGTAGGGCAGTGAAACCACTTCCTTCGGGAACTTCACTCTAATGAATCTTGTTCCATCAGCTACCGTTGTGCCTGGGTAGAAGCGGCGACGAATCGGGAGGATCGGGGTTACCCCCCACTTCATCAGTTTATTCAAGATATCTGAGTCTTCTATATAAATTGGAAGGTTTAAAAAAGACACCATCATTTCTTTTGTACAAATTTTTCTGATTTCATAGTTATGTCCTTTAATAGTTAATCCATCTAATAAAACCTCACACGACTGTTCACTGTCCAAAGTTATTTCAAATTCCTTGTTTTGTCTTAGTCTTAGTCCTATTAGTTTCCCTGGTCCGAGTATCTTGTCCAGCTCTTTTATTAAATCACTGACTGTTAACTCTTCGTTTGTCGTGCTCGGTTCAATTATTAGCGTTGCTTCTTTTAGGTACTCACGTTGGTATTTTGGTTTTAGATTAAGTCCATTGTTCTGTGTCTCCTTGCTTTTTTTGTTTTCTCCATGATTTTCCATTCCATTTTCTTTCCCAGAAATATCTCCATTTTTTGGGCTGTCCATTTTCTTTATCCGTTGATCCTTTTCCGTGTCGAAGCCTTGTAATCCATCCATCTGTAACAAAGTGTTTGTTGGGTGATCCTTTATCCGTTGTCCTGTTTTCATTACTGAATTCATGCCGTTTGTTCCATCCATTTTTTTTTTTTTTTTTTTTTTTTTTTTTTTTTTTTTTTTTTAAAGAAAAGAAAAAGTAAATACTGGCTCCCCAAGCAGTAAAGCTGCCGGGGAGCTAAAAAAGAAAACTGAAAATAAACTTATTCAATATACAATTCTCTGTCAAAAGACAAAAGATAACCAAACAAAGAAAAGGTGTGGGAGAGCCTTTCCCTCCCAAACTGCAGTTCAAAGGTCACTTCCTGTCACCAGTAGATGTCGCTATCAGGCGTTCCCAAGGTGGTTTGGCCGTAAGCGAAAGAAGCTGGATTTAAAGGCCTGTTATAGCTAGTCAGCCAGCTATCTGAGTGCTAGCCAGCTATCTGGGCTGGAATTACATTGGAAGGCCTTTCATAGATTAGATAGATAGATAGATAGATAGATAGATAGATAGATAGATAGATAGATAGATAGATAGATAGATAGATAGATAGATAGATAGATAGATAGATAGATAGATAGATAGATAGATAGATAGATAGATAGATAGATAGATAGATAGATAGATAGATAGATAGATAGATAGATAGATAGATAGATAGATAGATAGATAGATAGATAGATAGATAGATAGATAGATAGATAGATAGATAGATAGATAGATAGATAGATAGATAGATAGATAGATAGATAGATAGATAGATAGATAGATAGATAGATAGATAGATAGATAGATAGATAGATAGATAGATAGATAGATAGATAGATAGATAGATAGATAGATAGATAGATAGATAGATAGATAGATAGATAGATAGATAGATAGATAGATAGATAGATAGATAGATAGATAGATAGATAGATAGATAGATAGATAGATAGATAGATAGATAGATAGATAGATAGATAGATAGATAGATAGATAGATAGATAGATAGATAGATCCTTTATTATGCTAGCTAACTGCTAAATGACACTTCATGAATGGGGCTGAAACTCAAAAATAAAAAGCTTACAGCACTCAGTATTCCCAGGCAGTCTCCCATCTAGGTACTGACTGAGCCCAACCCTGCTTGGCTTCTGAGATCGGACGAGATCAGGCGTTCCCAAGGTGGTTTGGCCGTAAGCGAAAGAAGCTGGATTTAAAGGCCTGTTATAGCTAGTCAGCCAGCTATCTGAGTGCTAGCCAGCTATCTGGGCTGGAATTACATTGGAAGGCCTTTCATAGATTAGATAGATAGATAGATAGATAGATAGATAGATAGATAGATAGATAGATAGATAGATAGATAGATAGATAGATAGATAGATAGATAGATAGATAGATAGATAGATAGAATAGATAGATAGATAGATAGATAGATAGATAGATAATCTGTCTCGCGTGTGTTAGATAGATAGATAGATCCTTTATTATGCTAGCTAACTGCTAAATGACACTTCATGAATGGGGCTGAAACTCAAAAATAAAAAGCTTACAGCACTCAGTATTCCCAGGCAGTCTCCCATCTAGGTACTGACTGAGCCCAACCCTGCTTGGCTTCTGAGATCGGACGAGATCAGGCGTTCCCAAGGTGGTTTGGCCGTAAGCGAAAGAAGCTGGATTTAAAGGCCTGTTATAGCTAGTCAGCCAGCTATCTGAGTGCTAGCCAGCTATCTGGGCTGGAATTACATTGGAAGGCCTTTCATAGATTAGATAGATAGATAGATAGATAGATAGATAGATAGATAGATAGATAGATAGATAGATAGATAGATAGATAGATAGATAGATAGATAGATAGATAGATAGATAGATAGATAGATAGATAGATAGATAGATAGATCCTTTATTATGCTAGCTAACTGCTAAATGACACTTCATGAATGGGGCTGAAACTCAAAAATAAAAAGCTTACAGCACTCAGTATTCCCAGGCAGTCTCCCATCTAGGTACTGACTGAGCCCAACCCTGCTTGGCTTCTGAGATCGGACGAGATCAGGCATTCCCAAGGTGGTTTGGCCGTAAGCGAAAGAAGCTGGATTTAAAGGCCTGTTATAGCTAGTCAGCCAGCTATCTGAGTGCTAGCCAGCTATCTGGGCTGGAATTACATTGGAAGGCCTTTCATAGATTAGATAGATAGATAGATAGATAGATAGATAGATAGATAGATAGATAGATAGATAGATAGATAGATAGATAGATAGATAGATAGATAGATAGATAGATAGATAGATAGATAGATCCTTTATTATGCTAGCTAACTGCTAAATGACACTTCATGAATGGGGCTGAAACTCAAAAATAAAAAGCTTACAGCACTCAGTATTCCCAGGCAGTCTCCCATCTAGGTACTGACTGAGCTCAACCCTGCTTGGCTTCTGAGATCGGACGAGATCAGGCGTTCCCAAGGTGGTTTGGCCGTAAGCGAAAGAAGCTGGATTTAAAGGCCTGTTATAGCTAGTCAGCCAGCTATCTGAGTGCTAGCCAGCTATCTGGGCTGGAATTACATTGGAAGGCCTTTCATAGATTAGATAGATAGATAGATAGATAGATAGATAGATAGATAGATAGATAGATAGATAGATAGATAGATAGATAGATAGATAGATAGATAGATAGATAGATAGATAGATAGATAGATAGATAGATCCTTTATTATGCTAGCTAACTGCTAAATGACACTTCATGAATGGGGCTGAAACCCAAAAATAAAAAGCTTACAGCACTCAGTATTCCCAGGCAGTCTCCCATCTAGGTACTGACTGAGCCCAACCCTGCTTGGCTTCTGAGATCGGACGAGATCAGGCGTTCCCAAGGTGGTTTGGCCGTAAGCGAAAGAAGCTGGATTTAAAGGCCTGTTATAGCTAGTCAGCCAGCTATCTGAGTGCTAGCCAGCTATCTGGGCTGGAATTACATTGGAAGGCCTTTCATAGATTAGATAGATAGATAGATAGATAGATAGATAGATAGATAGATAGATAGATAGATAGATAGATAGATAGATAGATAGATAGATAGATAGATAGATAGATAGATAGATAGATAGATAGATAGATAGATAGATCCTTTATTATGCTAGCTAACTGCTAAATGACACTTCATGAATGGGGCTGAAACTCAAAAATAAAAAGCTTACAGCACTCAGTATTCCCAGGCAGTCTCCCATCTAGGTACTGACTGAGCCCAACCCTGCTTGGCTTCTGAGATCGGACGAGATCAGGCATTCCCAAGGTGGTTTGGCCGTAAGCGAAAGAAGCTGGATTTAAAGGCCTGTTATAGCTAGTCAGCCAGCTATCTGAGTGCTAGCCAGCTATCTGGGCTGGAATTACATTGGAAGGCCTTTCATAGATTAGATAGATAGATAGATAGATAGATAGATAGATAGATAGATAGATAGATAGATAGATAGATAGATAGATAGATAGATAGATAGATAGATAGATAGATAGATAGATAGATAGATAGATAGATAGATAGATAGATAGATAGATAGATCCTTTATTATGCTAGCTAACTGCTAAATGACACTTCATGAATGGGGCTGAAACTCAAAAATAAAAAGCTTACAGCACTCAGTATTCCCAGGCAGTCTCCCATCTAGGTACTGACTGAGCTCAACCCTGCTTGGCTTCTGAGATCGGACGAGATCAGGCGTTCCCAAGGTGGTTTGGCCGTAAGCGAAAGAAGCTGGATTTAAAGGCCTGTTATAGCTAGTCAGCCAGCTATCTGAGTGCTAGCCAGCTATCTGGGCTGGAATTACATTGGAAGGCCTTTCATAGATTAGATAGATAGATAGATAGATAGATAGATAGATAGATAGATAGATAGATAGATAGATAGATAGATAGATAGATAGATAGATAGATAGATAGATAGATAGATCCTTTATTATGCTAGCTAACTGCTAAATGACACTTCATGAATGGGGCTGAAACCCAAAAATAAAAAGCTTACAGCACTCAGTATTCCCAGGCAGTCTCCCATCTAGGTACTGACTGAGCCCAACCCTGCTTGGCTTCTGAGATCGGACGAGATCAGGCGTTCCCAAGGTGGTTTGGCCGTAAGCAAAAGAAGCTGGATTTAAAGGCCTGTTATAGCTAGTCAGCCAGCTATCTGAGTGCTAGCCAGCTATCTGGGCTGGAATTACATTGGAAGGCCTTTCATAGATAGATAGATAGATAGATAGATAGATAGATAGATAGATAGATAGATAGATAGATAGATAGATAGATAGATAGATAGATAGATAGATAGATAGATAGATAGATAGATAGATAGATAGATAGATAGATAGATAGATAGATAGATAGATAGATAGATAGATAGATAGATAGATAGATAGATAGATAGATAGATAGATAGATAGATAGATAGATAGATAGATAGATAGATAGATAGATAGATAGATAGATAGATAGATAGATAGATAGATAGATAGATAGATAGATAGATAGATAGATCCTTTATTATGCTAGCTAACTGCTAAATGACACTTCATGAATGGGGCTGAAACTCAAAAATAAAAAGCTTACAGCACTCAGTATTCCCAGGCAGTCTCCCATCTAGGTACTGACTGAGCCCAACCCTGCTTGGCTTCTGAGATCGGACGAGATCAGGCGTTCCCAAGGTGGTTTGGCCGTAAGCGAAAGAAGCTGGATTTAAAGGCCTGTTATAGCTAGTCAGCCAGCTATCTGAGTGCTAGCCAGCTATCTGGGCTGGAATTACATTGGAAGGCCTTTCATAGATTAGATAGATAGATAGATAGATAGATAGATAGATAGATAGATAGATAGATAGATAGATAGATAGATAGATAGATAGATAGATAGATAGATAGATAGATAGATAGATAGATAGATAGATAGATAGATAGATAGATAGATCCTTTATTATGCTAGCTAACTGCTAAATGACACTTCATGAATGGGGCTGAAACTCAAAAATAAAAAGCTTACAGCACTCAGTATTCCCAGGCAGTCTCCCATCTAGGTACTGACTGAGCCCAACCCTGCTTGGCTTCTGAGATCGGACGAGATCAGGCATTCCCAAGGTGGTTTGGCCGTAAGCGAAAGAAGCTGGATTTAAAGGCCTGTTATAGCTAGTCAGCCAGCTATCTGAGTGCTAGCCAGCTATCTGGGCTGGAATTACATTGGAAGGCCTTTCATAGATTAGATAGATAGATAGATAGATAGATAGATAGATAGATAGATAGATAGATAGATAGATAGATAGATAGATAGATAGATAGATAGATAGATAGATAGATAGATAGATAGATAGATAGATAGATAGATAGATAGATAGATCCTTTATTATGCTAGCTAACTGCTAAATGACACTTCATGAATGGGGCTGAAACTCAAAAATAAAAAGCTTACAGCACTCAGTATTCCCAGGCAGTCTCCCATCTAGGTACTGACTGAGCCCAACCCTGCTTGGCTTCTGAGATCGGACGAGATCAGGCGTTCCCAAGGTGGTTTGGCCGTAAGCGAAAGAAGCTGGATTTAAAGGCCTGTTATAGCTAGTCAGCCAGCTATCTGAGTGCTAGCCAGCTATCTGGGCTGGAATTACATTGGAAGGCCTTTCATAGATTAGATAGATAGATAGATAGATAGATAGATAGATAGATAGATAGATAGATAGATAGATAGATAGATAGATAGATAGATAGATAGATAGATAGATAGATAGATAGATAGATAGATAGATAGATAGATAGATAGATAGATCCTTTATTATGCTAGCTAACTGCTAAATGACACTTCATGAATGGGGCTGAAACTCAAAAATAAAAAGCTTACAGCACTCAGTATTCCCAGGCAGTCTCCCATCTAGGTACTGACTGAGCCCAACCCTGCTTGGCTTCTGAGATCGGACGAGATCAGGCATTCCCAAGGTGGTTTGGCCGTAAGCGAAAGAAGCTGGATTTAAAGGCCTGTTATAGCTAGTCAGCCAGCTATCTGAGTGCTAGCCAGCTATCTGGGCTGGAATTACATTGGAAGGCCTTTCATAGATTAGATAGATAGATAGATAGATAGATAGATAGATAGATAGATAGATAGATAGATAGATAGATAGATAGATAGATAGATAGATAGATAGATAGATAGATAGATAGATAGATAGATAGATAGATAGATAGATAGATAGATCCTTTATTATGCTAGCTAACTGCTAAATGACACTTCATGAATGGGGCTGAAACTCAAAAATAAAAAGCTTACAGCACTCAGTATTCCCAGGCAGTCTCCCATCTAGGTACTGACTGAGCCCAACCCTGCTTGGCTTCTGAGATCGGACGAGATCAGGCGTTCCCAAGGTGGTTTGGCCGTAAGCGAAAGAAGCTGGATTTAAAGGCCTGTTATAGCTAGTCAGCCAGCTATCTGAGTGCTAGCCAGCTATCTGGGCTGGAATTACATTGGAAGGCCTTTCATAGATTAGATAGATAGATAGATAGATAGATAGATAGATAGATAGATAGATAGATAGATAGATAGATAGATAGATAGATAGATAGATAGATAGATAGATAGATAGATAGATAGATAGATAGATCCTTTATTATGCTAGCTAACTGCTAAATGACACTTCATGAATGGGGCTGAAACTCAAAAATAAAAAGCTTACAGCACTCAGTATTCCCAGGCAGTCTCTCATCTAGGTACTGACTGAGCCCAACCCTGCTTGGCTTCTGAGATCGGACGAGATCAGGCATTCCCAAGGTGGTTTGGCCGTAAGCGAAAGAAGCTGGATTTAAAGGCCTGTTATAGCTAGTCAGCCAGCTATCTGAGTGCTAGCCAGCTATCTGGGCTGGAATTACATTGGAAGGCCTTTCATAGATAGATAGATAGATAGATAGATAGATAGATAGATAGATAGATAGATAGATAGATAGATAGATAGATAGATAGATAGATAGATAGATAGATAGATAGATAGATAGATAGATAGATAGATAGATAGATAGATAGATAGATAGATAGATAGATAGATAGATAGATAGATAGATAGATAGATAGATAGATAGATAGATAGATAGATAGATAGATAGATAGATAGATAGATAGATAGATAGATAGATAGATAGATAGATAGATAGATAGATAGATAGATAGATAGATAGATAGATAGATAGATAGATAGATAGATAGATAGATAGATAGATAGATAGATAGATAGATAGATAGATAGATAGATAGATAGATAGATAGATAGATAGATAGATAGATAGATAGATCCTTTATTATGCTAGCTAACTGCTAAATGACACTTCATGAATGGGGCTGAAACTCAAAAATAAAAAGCTTACAGCACTCAGTATTCCCAGGCAGTCTCCCATCTAGGTACTGACTGAGCCCAACCCTGCTTGGCTTCTGAGATCGGACGAGATCAGGCGTTCCCAAGGTGGTTTGGCCGTAAGCGAAAGAAGCTGGATTTAAAGGCCTGTTATAGCTAGTCAGCCAGCTATCTGAGTGCTAGCCAGCTATCTGGGCTGGAATTACATTGGAAGGCCTTTCATAGATAGATAGATAGATAGATAGATAGATAGATAGATAGATAGATAGATAGATAGATAGATAGATAGATAGATAGATAGATAGATAGATAGATAGATAGATAGATAGATAGATAGATAGATAGATAGATAGATAGATAGATAGATAGATAGATAGATAGATAGATAGATAGATAGATAGATAGATAGATAGATAGATAGATAGATAGATAGATAGATAGATAGATAGATAGATAGATAGATAGATAGATAGATAGATAGATAGATAGATAGATAGATAGATAGATAGATAGATAGATAGATAGATAGATCCTTTATTATGCTAGCTAACTGCTAAATGACACTTCATGAATGGGGCTGAAACTCAAAAATAAAAAGCTTACAGCACTCAGTATTCCCAGGCAGTCTCCCATCTAGGTACTGACTGAGCCCAACCCTGCTTGGCTTCTGAGATCGGACGAGATCAGGCGTTCCCAAGGTGGTTTGGCCGTAAGCGAAAGAAGCTGGATTTAAAGGCCTGTTATAGCTAGTCAGCCAGCTATCTGAGTGCTAGCCAGCTATCTGGGCTGGAATTACATTGGAAGGCCTTTCATAGATTAGATAGATAGATAGATAGATAGATAGATAGATAGATAGATAGATAGATAGATAGATAGATAGATAGATAGATAGATAGATAGATAGATAGATAGATAGATAGATAGATAGATAGATAGATAGATAGATAGATAGATCCTTTATTATGCTAGCTAACTGCTAAATGACACTTCATGAATGGGGCTGAAACTCAAAAATAAAAAGCTTACAGCACTCAGTATTCCCAGGCAGTCTCCCATCTAGGTACTGACTGAGCCCAACCCTGCTTGGCTTCTGAGATCGGACGAGATCAGGCATTCCCAAGGTGGTTTGGCCGTAAGCGAAAGAAGCTGGATTTAAAGGCCTGTTATAGCTAGTCAGCCAGCTATCTGAGTGCTAGCCAGCTATCTGGGCTGGAATTACATTGGAAGGCCTTTCATAGATTAGATAGATAGATAGATAGATAGATAGATAGATAGATAGATAGATAGATAGATAGATAGATAGATAGATAGATAGATAGATAGATAGATAGATAGATAGATAGATAGATAGATAGATAGATAGATAGATCCTTTATTATGCTAGCTAACTGCTAAATGACACTTCATGAATGGGGCTGAAACTCAAAAATAAAAAGCTTACAGCACTCAGTATTCCCAGGCAGTCTCCCATCTAGGTACTGACTGAGCCCAACCCTGCTTGGCTTCTGAGATCGGACGAGATCAGGCGTTCCCAAGGTGGTTTGGCCGTAAGCGAAAGAAGCTGGATTTAAAGGCCTGTTATAGCTAGTCAGCCAGCTATCTGAGTGCTAGCCAGCTATCTGGGCTGGAATTACATTGGAAGGCCTTTCATAGATTAGATAGATAGATAGATAGATAGATAGATAGATAGATAGATAGATAGATAGATAGATAGATAGATAGATAGATAGATAGATAGATAGATAGATAGATAGATAGATAGATAGATAGATAGATAGATAGATAGATAGATAGATAGATCCTTTATTATGCTAGCTAACTGCTAAATGACACTTCATGAATGGGGCTGAAACTCAAAAATAAAAAGCTTACAGCACTCAGTATTCCCAGGCAGTCTCCCATCTAGGTACTGACTGAGCCCAACCCTGCTTGGCTTCTGAGATCGGACGAGATCAGGCGTTCCCAAGGTGGTTTGGCCGTAAGCGAAAGAAGCTGGATTTAAAGGCCTGTTATAGCTAGTCAGCCAGCTATCTGAGTGCTAGCCAGCTATCTGGGCTGGAATTACATTGGAAGGCCTTTCATAGATTAGATAGATAGATAGATAGATAGATAGATAGATAGATAGATAGATAGATAGATAGATAGATAGATAGATAGATAGATAGATAGATAGATAGATAGATAGATAGATAGATAGATAGATAGATAGATAGATAGATAGATAGATAGATCCTTTATTATGCTAGCTAACTGCTAAATGACACTTCATGAATGGGGCTGAAACTCAAAAATAAAAAGCTTACAGCACTCAGTATTCCCAGGCAGTCTCCCATCTAGGTACTGACTGAGCCCAACCCTGCTTGGCTTCTGAGATCGGACGAGATCAGGCGTTCCCAAGGTGGTTTGGCCGTAAGCGAAAGAAGCTGGATTTAAAGGCCTGTTATAGCTAGTCAGCCAGCTATCTGAGTGCTAGCCAGCTATCTGGGCTGGAATTACATTGGAAGGCCTTTCATAGATTAGATAGATAGATAGATAGATAGATAGATAGATAGATAGATAGATAGATAGATAGATAGATAGATAGATAGATAGATAGATAGATAGATAGATAGATAGATAGATAGATAGATAGATAGATAGATAGATAGATAGATAGATAGATCCTTTATTATGCTAGCTAACTGCTAAATGACACTTCATGAATGGGGCTGAAACTCAAAAATAAAAAGCTTACAGCACTCAGTATTCCCAGGCAGTCTCCCATCTAGGTACTGACTGAGCCCAACCCTGCTTGGCTTCTGAGATCGGACGAGATCAGGCATTCCCAAGGTGGTTTGGCCGTAAGCGAAAGAAGCTGGATTTAAAGGCCTGTTATAGCTAGTCAGCCAGCTATCTGAGTGCTAGCCAGCTATCTGGGCTGGAATTACATTGGAAGGCCTTTCATAGATTAGATAGATAGATAGATAGATAGATAGATAGATAGATAGATAGATAGATAGATAGATAGATAGATAGATAGATAGATAGATAGATAGATAGATAGATAGATAGATAGATAGATAGATAGATAGATAGATCCTTTATTATGCTAGCTAACTGCTAAATGACACTTCATGAATGGGGCTGAAACCCAAAAATAAAAAGCTTACAGCACTCAGTATTCCCAGGCAGTCTCCCATCTAGGTACTGACTGAGCCCAACCCTGCTTGGCTTCTGAGATCGGACGAGATCAGGCGTTCCCAAGGTGGTTTGGCCGTAAGCGAAAGAAGCTGGATTTAAAGGCCTGTTATAGCTAGTCAGCCAGCTATCTGAGTGCTAGCCAGCTATCTGGGCTGGAATTACATTGGAAGGCCTTTCATAGATGGATAGATAGATAGATAGATAGATAGATAGATAGATAGATAGATAGATAGATAGATAGATAGATAGATAGATAGATAGATAGATAGATAGATAGATAGATAGATAGATAGATAGATAGATAGATAGATAGATAGATAGATCCTTTATTATGCTAGCTAACTGCTAAATGACACTTCATGAATGGGGCTGAAACCCAAAAATAAAAAGCTTACAGCACTCAGTATTCCCAGGCAGTCTCCCATCTAGGTACTGACTGAGCCCAACCCTGCTTGGCTTCTGAGATCGGACGAGATCAGGCATTCCCAAGGTGGTTTGGCCGTAAGCGAAAGAAGCTGGATTTAAAGGCCTGTTATAGCTAGTCAGCCAGCTATCTGAGTGCTAGCCAGCTATCTGGGCTGGAATTACATTGGAAGGCCTTTCATAGATAGATAGATAGATAGATAGATAGATAGATAGATAGATAGATAGATAGATAGATAGATAGATAGATAGATAGATAGATAGATAGATAGATAGATAGATAGATAGATAGATAGATAGATAGATAGATAGATAGATAGATAGATAGATAGATAGATAGATAGATAGATAGATAGATAGATAGATAGATAGATAGATAGATAGATAGATAGATAGATAGATAGATAGATAGATAGATAGATAGATAGATAGATAGATAGATAGATAGATAGATAGATAGATAGATAGATAGATAGATAGATAGATAGATAGATCCTTTATTATGCTAGCTAACTGCTAAATGACACTTCATGAATGGGGCTGAAACTCAAAAATAAAAAGCTTACAGCACTCAGTATTCCCAGGCAGTCTCCCATCTAGGTACTGACTGAGCCCAACCCTGCTTGGCTTCTGAGATCGGACGAGATCAGGCGTTCCCAAGGTGGTTTGGCCGTAAGCGAAAGAAGCTGGATTTAAAGGCCTGTTATAGCTAGTCAGCCAGCTATCTGAGTGCTAGCCAGCTATCTGGGCTGGAATTACATTGGAAGGCCTTTCATAGATAGATAGATAGATAGATAGATAGATAGATAGATAGATAGATAGATAGATAGATAGATAGATAGATAGATAGATAGATAGATAGATAGATAGATAGATAGATAGATAGATAGATAGATAGATAGATAGATAGATAGATAGATAGATAGATAGATAGATAGATAGATAGATAGATAGATAGATAGATAGATAGATAGATAGATAGATAGATAGATAGATAGATAGATAGATAGATAGATAGATAGATAGATAGATAGATAGATCCTTTATTATGCTAGCTAACTGCTAAATGACACTTCATGAATGGGGCTGAAACTCAAAAATAAAAAGCTTACAGCACTCAGTATTCCCAGGCAGTCTCCCATCTAGGTACTGACTGAGCCCAACCCTGCTTGGCTTCTGAGATCGGACGAGATCAGGCGTTCCCAAGGTGGTTTGGCCGTAAGCGAAAGAAGCTGGATTTAAAGGCCTGTTATAGCTAGTCAGCCAGCTATCTGAGTGCTAGCCAGCTATCTGGGCTGGAATTACATTGGAAGGCCTTTCATAGATTAGATAGATAGATAGATAGATAGATAGATAGATAGATAGATAGATAGATAGATAGATAGATAGATAGATAGATAGATAGATAGATAGATAGATAGATAGATAGATAGATAGATAGATAGATAGATAGATAGATAGATAGATCCTTTATTATGCTAGCTAACTGCTAAATGACACTTCATGAATGGGGCTGAAACTCAAAAATAAAAAGCTTACAGCACTCAGTATTCCCAGGCAGTCTCCCATCTAGGTACTGACTGAGCCCAACCCTGCTTGGCTTCTGAGATCGGACGAGATCAGGCATTCCCAAGGTGGTTTGGCCGTAAGCGAAAGAAGCTGGATTTAAAGGCCTGTTATAGCTAGTCAGCCAGCTATCTGAGTGCTAGCCAGCTATCTGGGCTGGAATTACATTGGAAGGCCTTTCATAGATTAGATAGATAGATAGATAGATAGATAGATAGATAGATAGATAGATAGATAGATAGATAGATAGATAGATAGATAGATAGATAGATAGATAGATAGATAGATAGATAGATAGATAGATAGATCCTTTATTATGCTAGCTAACTGCTAAATGACACTTCATGAATGGGGCTGAAACTCAAAAATAAAAAGCTTACAGCACTCAGTATTCCCAGGCAGTCTCCCATCTAGGTACTGACTGAGCCCAACCCTGCTTGGCTTCTGAGATCGGACGAGATCAGGCGTTCCCAAGGTGGTTTGGCCGTAAGCGAAAGAAGCTGGATTTAAAGGCCTGTTATAGCTAGTCAGCCAGCTATCTGAGTGCTAGCCAGCTATCTGGGCTGGAATTACATTGGAAGGCCTTTCATAGATTAGATAGATAGATAGATAGATAGATAGATAGATAGATAGATAGATAGATAGATAGATAGATAGATAGATAGATAGATAGATAGATAGATAGATAGATAGATAGATAGATAGATAGATAGATAGATAGATAGATAGATAGATAGATAGATCCTTTATTATGCTAGCTAACTGCTAAATGACACTTCATGAATGGGGCTGAAACTCAAAAATAAAAAGCTTACAGCACTCAGTATTCCCAGGCAGTCTCCCATCTAGGTACTGACTGAGCCCAACCCTGCTTGGCTTCTGAGATCGGACGAGATCAGGCGTTCCCAAGGTGGTTTGGCCGTAAGCGAAAGAAGCTGGATTTAAAGGCCTGTTATAGCTAGTCAGCCAGCTATCTGAGTGCTAGCCAGCTATCTGGGCTGGAATTACATTGGAAGGCCTTTCATAGATTAGATAGATAGATAGATAGATAGATAGATAGATAGATAGATAGATAGATAGATAGATAGATAGATAGATAGATAGATAGATAGATAGATAGATAGATAGATAGATAGATAGATAGATAGATAGATAGATAGATAGATAGATAGATAGATCCTTTATTATGCTAGCTAACTGCTAAATGACACTTCATGAATGGGGCTGAAACTCAAAAATAAAAAGCTTACAGCACTCAGTATTCCCAGGCAGTCTCCCATCTAGGTACTGACTGAGCCCAACCCTGCTTGGCTTCTGAGATCGGACGAGATCAGGCGTTCCCAAGGTGGTTTGGCCGTAAGCGAAAGAAGCTGGATTTAAAGGCCTGTTATAGCTAGTCAGCCAGCTATCTGAGTGCTAGCCAGCTATCTGGGCTGGAATTACATTGGAAGGCCTTTCATAGATTAGATAGATAGATAGATAGATAGATAGATAGATAGATAGATAGATAGATAGATAGATAGATAGATAGATAGATAGATAGATAGATAGATAGATAGATAGATAGATAGATAGATAGATAGATAGATAGATAGATAGATCCTTTATTATGCTAGCTAACTGCTAAATGACACTTCATGAATGGGGCTGAAACTCAAAAATAAAAAGCTTACAGCACTCAGTATTCCCAGGCAGTCTCCCATCTAGGTACTGACTGAGCCCAACCCTGCTTGGCTTCTGAGATCGGACGAGATCAGGCATTCCCAATTTCTCTTTTTTATTAACTTTTTTTACAAAATATCATTGTTTACAGACAGTTTTTAAAACAAAACACGTTACATAATATACATTTTTAAAAATTTCAGGTACATTTTTATTAAAGTGATCTAAAACACATTTTTAAAAACATGCACATTTCGATAGCTTGATTCTCAGTCCGTTCCAGGTTGGTTCCATAAAAGAGCTTTGTGTTACAAAGAGGTTTTCAAAAGTTTCTATTTCGTTTATCCTTTTAAAATGTTCAAAAAATAAATTAAAAAAATATTCAAATTTTTTTTCAAAAAGTACACACAATTTTATGTGGATGTTATTATATTTTTCTATGTTTCTTCTCGTGTATATTGTGTATTTTGCTATTATTAAAATTGTATTTAAAATTGTTGTATTTTTGCATTTTTGATGGTATCCGAATAAAAAGCTCATTTCCCACTGCCTATTGTCTATTTTTTCTTCTGTCAATTCGCTTATCATTCCCTTTAGTTTATCCATAAAACATTTTATTTCTTTACATTCTAAAAACATGTGTCTAAAATCTTCTGTTTTATTCTCTTTGCATAGTGTACAGTTTGGGTTGTCTTCCAATCCGATTTTGTGTAATTTTTCTCTGTCATATATACAATTGTGTTTAAGATAAAAGTTAAAATTTTCTAGTATTAAAAGTTTGGGACCTTTATATGTTTTCCATATCTCGTTTTCCTCTAGTTCTGGGTATATTTTTCTCCAATGCGCATTTGCTTTGGGTTTTACCCACGCTTTATTGACAAATATGTCATTAAACGTTCTCAAGGAGCAGCTGTTTAGATCGTTTTTTTGATTGCCTACTTTTACTTCGATTTTCATCCTTTCATTTCCTTCTTTGTTTTCTATTCTTTGTAACCATTCTTTGGGTATTGCTTGTTTTAGCGTTTCATATTGTTTTTCGATGATATCTGTGTTTATTGTTTTATCTTTTCCTTCCAAGAAGTCAATTATTGCCTGTGTTGGGAGAAATCCTGGTCTATATTCGTACAAGACGTCTTTAATTTGTTTTATTTCTGCTTCGTACCAATGTTTAAAATACGGTGTCTTTTCTTTAAAACAGATCTGCTTGTTTAAAAAAATGGGTTGCTCTAAAAGATTTTTTCTCCCTTTTATTTTGTATATTATATTCTCCATAAAATCCCCCCACGCTCTAAAAACCTCTTTGTAAAACTCTGGAACGTTTTGAAACATGTTTTCTTTCAATTCCATGCATAAAATATTCTCATTCATTTCCCCTCCAGCACATTTATTTATATAAAAATTAAAAACCCATTTCCATATTTGTTCTTCTTCGTTCAAAAATTTTTTAATTATTTTAACTCTTAGGCTCTGTTTTCTAATAAATAAATCTAAAAGTCCCAACCCTCCTCCTTCTTTTTTCCCAATTATAGTGTCGTAAGCTATTTTAGCCGGTTTTCCGTCCCATAAAAAATTTAAAACTGAGCTTTTAACTCTTTTTAAAACCCACATCGGGATGTTGACGACCCCCGCCGCATACCACATTTTGGATAAAAATAGTGCATTTAAAACTAAAACTTTACCTTTTATATACAAGTTCCTTCTTTTCCACATGTTTAGTTTTCTTTGCATTTTATCTAAAGTTTCTTCCCATATAATATCCGTTATTTTATTTTCATCTTCTCCTATGTTTATTCCTAGAATTTTTATTTTTTCCTTCACCTCTGTAAAAGCTATATTTACTGGTAGTATTTCTGCATCGCTTATCCTCATGTATTGCGTTTTTTCTTTGTTCACAAAAGCTCCCGATCCTTTACAATATTGATTTAACACATGTATCGCCCTGTTTACGCTTTCTGTGTCTTTCAGTATGAGGGTGGTGTCGTCAGCATATTGAAATATTTTTTCCTGATTTTTGTTATTTTCTATATTTATTCCTCTTATTCCACTACTTGCTTTTATTGCTAGACCTAACGGTTCAGCGACCAGTGAGTATAATAATGCTGAGAGTGGACATCCTTGCCGTATGGATCTTGATAACTGAATAAAATCCGTTAGGTACCCGTTCACTTTTATACAGCTATATGAATTCATGTAAAGACATTTTAACCATTTTGTAAAATCATTCCCAAACCCAAACCGTTTTAATGTTTCAAATAAATAATTGTGGTTTACTCTATCAAATGCTTTCTCAAAGTCTATGCTTATTAGATACCCTTTGGTTTTTTGTGTTTTCATATACCATATTGTGTCCCTTATGTTACTAATTGTATCTGAAATGTCTCTATTTAATACGCCATATGCTTGATTGGTTTCTATTATACTAGGCAGTACCGTTTTTAGTCTATTTGCTAGTATCTTTGCTAGTATTTTATAATCTGTATTTAGCATGCTTATTGGCCTATAATTTTTTAAGTCCGTCTTGTCTCCTTTCTTCTTATATATTAATTTAATCAAACCTTTTTTCATCTGTTGCGAGACTTCTCCTATTTTGTGTATTTCATTGAATAATTTAGATAAAATTGGCACTAAAATGTCTTTAAAAGTTTTATAAAATTCTATTGTTAACCCATCTAGACCTGGACTTTTTTTATTTTCCATTCTGTTCATCGCTTCTTCTATCTCTTTTTCCTCAATTTTTTGATCACACATCTTTTTGTCTTCTTCCTGTATTTTTGTTTTGATTTGTGTTAATAAAAATTCTTTTCCTTTTTCATCTATCTCTGTTTTTTTGAATAGGTGTGTATAAAATCTATGTATTTCTTTTAAAATTCCCTCTGTTGTTTTGATCTCTTCTCCATTTTCTGTTTTTAATGCTTTTATTTCGTCTGTTTTTTGCCGTGCTTTCTCTAGCTCAAAAAAATATTTTGTGCATCTCTCCCCTTTTAACATATATTCTGCTTTACTTCTAATCATTGCCCCTTTGTATCTTTCCTCTTCTAATTTTTTTATTTTTTCTTCTAGTTTTAAGATTTCTTTTATGTCTCCTCTTCCGCTTTCTACTTTTTTAAGTTCTTTTTCTAACTTTTCTTTTTTCCAGTTTTCTAGTTGTCTTTTGATTCGTTTGATTTTAGTTCCGTATTTTATTGTATATTTTTTAATATCATATTTTATGTTATCCCACCATACTAGAATTTCTTTATCATATAAAACATCTGTTTTGCTATTTTCGATTATGTTTTTTATTTCTGTTTTAAAAATCTCATCTTTTAGATGATCTGCATTAAAAATCCATACTCCCGGTCCTCTTATCATTTCATTAAAATCTATTTTTATGTTTATAAAATTGTGATCACTAAAATTATATTTTCCATATTCCACTTTTTCTATATATTGCTTCATATTGTTGGGAACTAACACAAAATCTATTCTGCTTTGTTTTCGTTTATCTAGGTACCATTCTTCTCTGGAGTATATTCTTTCTTCTTTATTCTTTTGTCTCCATATGTCTTCTAGACTATGTTTTATCATTAACGCTCTTAACTGTTCTCTTCCTGTATCCGATCTAAACACCATTTGCTCATTTATGTCCAGTTTATTTAAAACCGTATTAAAATCCCCTATTAATATCGTTTCTTTCCATTTTTCCATTAGTAAACTAAGTTTTTTAAAAAAGCTTTCTTTTTCATTAACATTGTTTGGTGCGTGTATTGTACATATGTTGATTTGTCTATCTTTATATTCTGCCGTTATGGCTAAAACTCGTCCCTTTTCATCTGCGTATATTGTCTTGACATTTTCTAAAATATCTTTTTTAATTAAAATAGCTACCCCTCCTCTTTTATTGTCTTGACTATTATGTATAAAAATACCGTTCCATTCTTTACTTAAACTGTTTGCTGTTTTATTGTCCCAGAATGTTTCTTGTATACATAATATATCTGTTTTTTCTGTTATATGTAAAAGTCTTTTAAAATTTGTATAATCTGAGAGACCCCTTGTGTTTATCGATGTTATAAAAAGGGTACTCATTAAAAACGGAAAGAATAAAAAAGATAAAATTATTTTGTTCATTGTATTATTCTAATAGTTCTTCAGTTAAAATATCGAACATACCGGTTCTTTCTAACCATTTGTCTTTTGAAGTCTCTCTTCTTTTTCTTTGTTTTTCCAGCGCACCGGCAAGATTTGGTTGAAATTTTACTTTCCTTTTAGTCCCTTCGGCTCCTTTGTTCTGTTGCTTTTTACTTCTCTCCTTTTCTGTATCTTTGTTTTCAGTCTCATTTGTATTGTCCATGTCCATTCTTTCTTCTTCCACCTCTCTTTCCGCGCAGTTGTCTGTCATAGGATCTGTTTGTTGTTCTGTGTCCATTTCTTGTATTTTTTGAGCACTGGTGTACTCATCTTTTCCTTTGTTGTCCTCCTGATTATGTTGTTGTCCTCCTGATTATGTAGTTTCTCCTCTTCTTCTTGCGTTGTCAATCTTTCGTTATTGCTCTCCTCTTCTGTTTTTCTGTGCTGAATGTTGTGTTCTTTTCCTTCCCCGTTCTCTTGTTCTTTTTCTTTCTCTATTTCTTCTTCATCCGTACATGTACAGCTTATTAGGGCATGGTTACAGTCTGGACATTTAATTGCTTTACAGTATTTAGCAAAATGCCCTTGCTCCATACATTCCCGACACACTAGATTTGGACAGTCTTTTATTAGGTGTCCTGTTCCTGCACACAATCTGCATAGTCTTATCTGTCCATCATGTATCACTCTGAAATATTGTAATCCCTCCGCCGTTTCAATTTTTGTGCTGTATGGTAGTGATGTTATTTCTTTGGGGAATTTAACTTTTAAAAACCGAGTCCCATCCGCTATTGTTGTTCCCGGATAAAATCTTCTCCTTATTGGTAGACTTGGTGTTACTCCCCATGCTAAAAGTTTATCTAAAATAATCTTGTCTTCCAAGTATGCCGGTAAATTTAAAAAGGATACAGTCATTTCACTGCAACAAAGTCTTCTTATGTCACATAATCTTCCTTTTATCATTAATCCATCCAGTAGTTTTAGACAATCTTCTTCAGTTTGTAGTGTCGCCTCGAATTCTTTGTTTTGTCTGTATCTGACGGCCAGCAGCTTTCCAAAACCAATCTCTTCGTTTATTGCTTTTATTATTTCGGTTGCCGTAACTTCTTGCAGGTTACTTACATCCACAATTATCGTAGCTTCTTTCTTGTATTCGTACCTTTGCTTTTGTGTGTTACTTCTTTTTTCTTTTTGGTATCCTTTCCTTCCATCGTGCATTTCTCTTGTTTCAAGATCCATTTCCTTTCTTTCGTCGTTAATCTTTTCCGTAGTCGTTTGTTCCTCGCTGTTTTCGTTATTCTTAGGTCCGTCCGCGTTCTGCTTCTTGTTTAAATCAAAGTCCTTCTCTCGTTGTCCATTGTCCGTTCCGAGTTCTTTATCCGTAGAGTAGTCCATTGTGCAAAAAGAGATGTTCTCCCCAAGTCACCAAAGTGCTGGGGAGCTTCCACTGCAGCAAAGTCTGTGTTTGTTTGGCGTATAGAGTTGTTATTAATCCAGATAATAATTGAAGAAAAATACCAAACAATGTGGGAGAGCCTTTCTCCCCCGTCTGCACCTTGTACTTCCTTCTCACTCCGTGGGCGTGGTCAGGCGTTCCCAAGGTGGTTTGGCCGTAAGCGAAAGAAGCTGGATTTAAAGGCCTGTTATAGCTAGTCAGCCAGCTATCTGAGTGCTAGCCAGCTATCTGGGCTGGAATTACATTGGAAGGCCTTTCATAGATTAGATAGATAGATAGATAGATAGATAGATAGATAGATAGATAGATAGATAGATAGATAGATAGATAGATAGATAGATAGATAGATAGATAGATAGATAGATAGATAGATAGATAGATAGATAGATAGATAGATCCTTTATTATGCTAGCTAACTGCTAAATGACACTTCATGAATGGGGCTGAAACCCAAAAATAAAAAGCTTACAGCACTCAGTATTCCCAGGCAGTCTCCCATCTAGGTACTGACTGAGCCCAACCCTGCTTGGCTTCTGAGATCGGACGAGATCAGGCGTTCCCAAGGTGGTTTGGCCGTAAGCGAAAGAAGCTGGATTTAAAGGCCTGTTATAGCTAGTCAGCCAGCTATCTGAGTGCTAGCCAGCTATCTGGGCTGGAATTACATTGGAAGGCCTTTCATAGATGGATAGATAGATAGATAGATAGATAGATAGATAGATAGATAGATAGATAGATAGATAGATAGATAGATAGATAGATAGATAGATAGATAGATAGATAGATAGATAGATAGATAGATAGATAGATAGATCCTTTATTATGCTAGCTAACTGCTAAATGACACTTCATGAATGGGGCTGAAACCCAAAAATAAAAAGCTTACAGCACTCAGTATTCCCAGGCAGTCTCCCATCTAGGTACTGACTGAGCCCAACCCTGCTTGGCTTCTGAGATCGGACGAGATCAGGCGTTCCCAAGGTGGTTTGGCCGTAAGCGAAAGAAGCTGGATTTAAAGGCCTGTTATAGCTAGTCAGCCAGCTATCTGAGTGCTAGCCAGCTATCTGGGCTGGAATTACATTGGAAGGCCTTTCATAGATAGATAGATAGATAGATAGATAGATAGATAGATAGATAGATAGATAGATGGATAGATAGATAGATAGATAGATAGATAGATAGATAGATAGATAGATAGATAGATAGATAGATAGATAGATAGATAGATAGATAGATAGATAGATAGATAGATAGATAGATAGATAGATAGATAGATAGATAGATAGATAGATAGATCCTTTATTATGCTAGCTAACTGCTAAATGACACTTCATGAATGGGGCTGAAACTCAAAAATAAAAAGCTTACAGCACTCAGTATTCCCAGGCAGTCTCCCATCTAGGTACTGACTGAGCCCAACCCTGCTTGGCTTCTGAGATCGGACGAGATCAGGCGTTCCCAAGGTGGTTTGGCCGTAAGCGAAAGAAGCTGGATTTAAAGGCCTGTTATAGCTAGTCAGCCAGCTATCTGAGTGCTAGCCAGCTATCTGGGCTGGAATTACATTGGAAGGCCTTTCATAGATTAGATAGATAGATAGATAGATAGATAGATAGATAGATAGATAGATAGATAGATAGATAGATAGATAGATAGATAGATAGATAGATAGATAGATAGATAGATAGATAGATAGATAGATAGATAGATAGATAGATAGATCCTTTATTATGCTAGCTAACTGCTAAATGACACTTCATGAATGGGGCTGAAACTCAAAAATAAAAAGCTTACAGCACTCAGTATTCCCAGGCAGTCTCCCATCTAGGTACTGACTGAGCCCAACCCTGCTTGGCTTCTGAGATCGGACGAGATCAGGCATTCCCAAGGTGGTTTGGCCGTAAGCGAAAGAAGCTGGATTTAAAGGCCTGTTATAGCTAGTCAGCCAGCTATCTGAGTGCTAGCCAGCTATCTGGGCTGGAATTACATTGGAAGGCCTTTCATAGATTAGATAGATAGATAGATAGATAGATAGATAGATAGATAGATAGATAGATAGATAGATAGATAGATAGATAGATAGATAGATAGATAGATAGATAGATAGATAGATAGATAGATAGATAGATAGATAGATAGATAGATAGATAGATAGATCCTTTATTATGCTAGCTAACTGCTAAATGACACTTCATGAATGGGGCTGAAACTCAAAAATAAAAAGCTTACAGCACTCAGTATTCCCAGGCAGTCTCCCATCTAGGTACTGACTGAGCCCAACCCTGCTTGGCTTCTGAGATCGGACGAGATCAGGCGTTCCCAAGGTGGTTTGGCCGTAAGCGAAAGAAGCTGGATTTAAAGGCCTGTTATAGCTAGTCAGCCAGCTATCTGAGTGCTAGCCAGCTATCTGGGCTGGAATTACATTGGAAGGCCTTTCATAGATTAGATAGATAGATAGATAGATAGATAGATAGATAGATAGATAGATAGATAGATAGATAGATAGATAGATAGATAGATAGATAGATAGATAGATAGATAGATAGATAGATAGATAGATAGATAGATAGATAGATAGATAGATAGATAGATAGATCCTTTATTATGCTAGCTAACTGCTAAATGACACTTCATGAATGGGGCTGAAACTCAAAAATAAAAAGCTTACAGCACTCAGTATTCCCAGGCAGTCTCCCATCTAGGTACTGACTGAGCCCAACCCTGCTTGGCTTCTGAGATCGGACGAGATCAGGCATTCCCAAGGTGGTTTGGCCGTAAGCGAAAGAAGCTGGATTTAAAGGCCTGTTATAGCTAGTCAGCCAGCTATCTGAGTGCTAGCCAGCTATCTGGGCTGGAATTACATTGGAAGGCCTTTCATAGATTAGATAGATAGATAGATAGATAGATAGATAGATAGATAGATAGATAGATAGATAGATAGATAGATAGATAGATAGATAGATAGATAGATAGATAGATAGATAGATAGATAGATAGATAGATCCTTTATTATGCTAGCTAACTGCTAAATGACACTTCATGAATGGGGCTGAAACTCAAAAATAAAAAGCTTACAGCACTCAGTATTCCCAGGCAGTCTCCCATCTAGGTACTGACTGAGCCCAACCCTGCTTGGCTTCTGAGATCGGACGAGATCAGGCATTCCCAAGGTGGTTTGGCCGTAAGCGAAAGAAGCTGGATTTAAAGGCCTGTTATAGCTAGTCAGCCAGCTATCTGAGTGCTAGCCAGCTATCTGGGCTGGAATTACATTGGAAGGCCTTTCATAGATTAGATAGATAGATAGATAGATAGATAGATAGATAGATAGATAGATAGATAGATAGATAGATAGATAGATAGATAGATAGATAGATAGATAGATAGATAGATAGATAGATAGATAGATAGATCCTTTATTATGCTAGCTAACTGCTAAATGACACTTCATGAATGGGGCTGAAACCCAAAAATAAAAAGCTTACAGCACTCAGTATTCCCAGGCAGTCTCCCATCTAGGTACTGACTGAGCCCAACCCTGCTTGGCTTCTGAGATCGGACGAGATCAGGCGTTCCCAAGGTGGTTTGGCCGTAAGCGAAAGAAGCTGGATTTAAAGGCCTGTTATAGCTAGTCAGCCAGCTATCTGAGTGCTAGCCAGCTATCTGGGCTGGAATTACATTGGAAGGCCTTTCATAGATGGATAGATAGATAGATAGATAGATAGATAGATAGATAGATAGATAGATAGATAGATAGATAGATAGATAGATAGATAGATAGATAGATAGATAGATAGATAGATAGATAGATAGATAGATAGATAGATAGATAGATCCTTTATTATGCTAGCTAACTGCTAAATGACACTTCATGAATGGGGCTGAAACCCAAAAATAAAAAGCTTACAGCACTCAGTATTCCCAGGCAGTCTCCCATCTAGGTACTGACTGAGCCCAACCCTGCTTGGCTTCTGAGATCGGACGAGATCAGGCGTTCCCAAGGTGGTTTGGCCGTAAGCGAAAGAAGCTGGATTTAAAGGCCTGTTATAGCTAGTCAGCCAGCTATCTGAGTGCTAGCCAGCTATCTGGGCTGGAATTACATTGGAAGGCCTTTCATAGATAGATAGATAGATAGATAGATAGATAGATAGATAGATAGATAGATAGATAGATAGATGGATAGATAGATAGATAGATAGATAGATAGATAGATAGATAGATAGATAGATAGATAGATAGATAGATAGATAGATAGATAGATAGATAGATAGATAGATAGATAGATAGATAGATAGATAGATAGATAGATAGATAGATAGATAGATAGATAGATAGATCCTTTATTATGCTAGCTAACTGCTAAATGACACTTCATGAATGGGGCTGAAACTCAAAAATAAAAAGCTTACAGCACTCAGTATTCCCAGGCAGTCTCCCATCTAGGTACTGACTGAGCCCAACCCTGCTTGGCTTCTGAGATCGGACGAGATCAGGCGTTCCCAAGGTGGTTTGGCCGTAAGCGAAAGAAGCTGGATTTAAAGGCCTGTTATAGCTAGTCAGCCAGCTATCTGAGTGCTAGCCAGCTATCTGGGCTGGAATTACATTGGAAGGCCTTTCATAGATTAGATAGATAGATAGATAGATAGATAGATAGATAGATAGATAGATAGATAGATAGATAGATAGATAGATAGATAGATAGATAGATAGATAGATAGATAGATAGATAGATAGATAGATAGATAGATAGATAGATCCTTTATTATGCTAGCTAACTGCTAAATGACACTTCATGAATGGGGCTGAAACTCAAAAATAAAAAGCTTACAGCACTCAGTATTCCCAGGCAGTCTCCCATCTAGGTACTGACTGAGCCCAACCCTGCTTGGCTTCTGAGATCGGACGAGATCAGGCATTCCCAAGGTGGTTTGGCCGTAAGCGAAAGAAGCTGGATTTAAAGGCCTGTTATAGCTAGTCAGCCAGCTATCTGAGTGCTAGCCAGCTATCTGGGCTGGAATTACATTGGAAGGCCTTTCATAGATTAGATAGATAGATAGATAGATAGATAGATAGATAGATAGATAGATAGATAGATAGATAGATAGATAGATAGATAGATAGATAGATAGATAGATAGATAGATAGATAGATAGATAGATAGATAGATAGATAGATAGATAGATCCTTTATTATGCTAGCTAACTGCTAAATGACACTTCATGAATGGGGCTGAAACTCAAAAATAAAAAGCTTACAGCACTCAGTATTCCCAGGCAGTCTCCCATCTAGGTACTGACTGAGCCCAACCCTGCTTGGCTTCTGAGATCGGACGAGATCAGGCGTTCCCAAGGTGGTTTGGCCGTAAGCGAAAGAAGCTGGATTTAAAGGCCTGTTATAGCTAGTCAGCCAGCTATCTGAGTGCTAGCCAGCTATCTGGGCTGGAATTACATTGGAAGGCCTTTCATAGATTAGATAGATAGATAGATAGATAGATAGATAGATAGATAGATAGATAGATAGATAGATAGATAGATAGATAGATAGATAGATAGATAGATAGATAGATAGATAGATAGATAGATAGATAGATAGATAGATAGATAGATAGATAGATCCTTTATTATGCTAGCTAACTGCTAAATGACACTTCATGAATGGGGCTGAAACTCAAAAATAAAAAGCTTACAGCACTCAGTATTCCCAGGCAGTCTCCCATCTAGGTACTGACTGAGCCCAACCCTGCTTGGCTTCTGAGATCGGACGAGATCAGGCATTCCCAAGGTGGTTTGGCCGTAAGCGAAAGAAGCTGGATTTAAAGGCCTGTTATAGCTAGTCAGCCAGCTATCTGAGTGCTAGCCAGCTATCTGGGCTGGAATTACATTGGAAGGCCTTTCATAGATAGATAGATAGATAGATAGATAGATAGATAGATAGATAGATAGATAGATAGATAGATAGATAGATAGATAGATAGATAGATAGATAGATAGATAGATAGATAGATAGATAGATAGATAGATAGATAGATAGATAGATAGATAGATAGATAGATAGATAGATAGATAGATAGATAGATAGATAGATAGATAGATAGATAGATAGATAGATAGATAGATAGATAGATAGATAGATAGATAGATAGATAGATAGATAGATAGATAGATAGATAGATAGATAGATAGATAGATAGATAGATAGATAGATAGATAGATAGATAGATAGATAGATAGATAGATAGATAGATAGATAGATAGATAGATAGATAGATAGATAGATAGATAGATCCTTTATTATGCTAGCTAACTGCTAAATGACACTTCATGAATGGGGCTGAAACTCAAAAATAAAAAGCTTACAGCACTCAGTATTCCCAGGCAGTCTCCCATCTAGGTACTGACTGAGCCCAACCCTGCTTGGCTTCTGAGATCGGACGAGATCAGGCGTTCCCAAGGTGGTTTGGCCGTAAGCGAAAGAAGCTGGATTTAAAGGCCTGTTATAGCTAGTCAGCCAGCTATCTGAGTGCTAGCCAGCTATCTGGGCTGGAATTACATTGGAAGGCCTTTCATAGATTAGATAGATAGATAGATAGATAGATAGATAGATAGATAGATAGATAGATAGATAGATAGATAGATAGATAGATAGATAGATAGATAGATAGATAGATAGATAGATAGATAGATAGATAGATCCTTTATTATGCTAGCTAACTGCTAAATGACACTTCATGAATGGGGCTGAAACTCAAAAATAAAAAGCTTACAGCACTCAGTATTCCCAGGCAGTCTCCCATCTAGGTACTGACTGAGCCCAACCCTGCTTGGCTTCTGAGATCGGACGAGATCAGGCATTCCCAAGGTGGTTTGGCCGTAAGCGAAAGAAGCTGGATTTAAAGGCCTGTTATAGCTAGTCAGCCAGCTATCTGAGTGCTAGCCAGCTATCTGGGCTGGAATTACATTGGAAGGCCTTTCATAGATTAGATAGATAGATAGATAGATAGATAGATAGATAGATAGATAGATAGATAGATAGATAGATAGATAGATAGATAGATAGATAGATAGATAGATAGATAGATAGATAGATAGATAGATAGATAGATAGATAGATAGATAGATCCTTTATTATGCTAGCTAACTGCTAAATGACACTTCATGAATGGGGCTGAAACTCAAAAATAAAAAGCTTACAGCACTCAGTATTCCCAGGCAGTCTCCCATCTAGGTACTGACTGAGCCCAACCCTGCTTGGCTTCTGAGATCGGACGAGATCAGGCGTTCCCAAGGTGGTTTGGCCGTAAGCGAAAGAAGCTGGATTTAAAGGCCTGTTATAGCTAGTCAGCCAGCTATCTGAGTGCTAGCCAGCTATCTGGGCTGGAATTACATTGGAAGGCCTTTCATAGATTAGATAGATAGATAGATAGATAGATAGATAGATAGATAGATAGATAGATAGATAGATAGATAGATAGATAGATAGATAGATAGATAGATAGATAGATAGATAGATAGATAGATAGATAGATAGATAGATAGATAGATAGATAGATAGATAGATCCTTTATTATGCTAGCTAACTGCTAAATGACACTTCATGAATGGGGCTGAAACTCAAAAATAAAAAGCTTACAGCACTCAGTATTCCCAGGCAGTCTCCCATCTAGGTACTGACTGAGCCCAACCCTGCTTGGCTTCTGAGATCGGACGAGATCAGGCATTCCCAAGGTGGTTTGGCCGTAAGCGAAAGAAGCTGGATTTAAAGGCCTGTTATAGCTAGTCAGCCAGCTATCTGAGTGCTAGCCAGCTATCTGGGCTGGAATTACATTGGAAGGCCTTTCATAGATAGATAGATAGATAGATAGATAGATAGATAGATAGATAGATAGATAGATAGATAGATAGATAGATAGATAGATAGATAGATAGATAGATAGATAGATAGATAGATAGATAGATAGATAGATAGATAGATAGATAGATAGATAGATAGATAGATAGATAGATAGATAGATAGATAGATAGATAGATAGATAGATAGATAGATAGATAGATAGATAGATAGATAGATAGATAGATAGATAGATAGATAGATAGATAGATAGATAGATAGATAGATAGATAGATAGATAGATAGATAGATAGATAGATAGATAGATAGATAGATAGATAGATAGATAGATAGATAGATAGATAGATAGATAGATAGATAGATAGATAGATAGATAGATAGATAGATAGATAGATAGATAGATCCTTTATTATGCTAGCTAACTGCTAAATGACACTTCATGAATGGGGCTGAAACTCAAAAATAAAAAGCTTACAGCACTCAGTATTCCCAGGCAGTCTCCCATCTAGGTACTGACTGAGCCCAACCCTGCTTGGCTTCTGAGATCGGACGAGATCAGGCGTTCCCAAGGTGGTTTGGCCGTAAGCGAAAGAAGCTGGATTTAAAGGCCTGTTATAGCTAGTCAGCCAGCTATCTGAGTGCTAGCCAGCTATCTGGGCTGGAATTACATTGGAAGGCCTTTCATAGATTAGATAGATAGATAGATAGATAGATAGATAGATAGATAGATAGATAGATAGATAGATAGATAGATAGATAGATAGATAGATAGATAGATAGATAGATAGATAGATAGATAGATAGATAGATAGATAGATAGATAGATCCTTTATTATGCTAGCTAACTGCTAAATGACACTTCATGAATGGGGCTGAAACTCAAAAATAAAAAGCTTACAGCACTCAGTATTCCCAGGCAGTCTCCCATCTAGGTACTGACTGAGCCCAACCCTGCTTGGCTTCTGAGATCGGACGAGATCAGGCATTCCCAAGGTGGTTTGGCCGTAAGCGAAAGAAGCTGGATTTAAAGGCCTGTTATAGCTAGTCAGCCAGCTATCTGAGTGCTAGCCAGCTATCTGGGCTGGAATTACATTGGAAGGCCTTTCATAGATTAGATAGATAGATAGATAGATAGATAGATAGATAGATAGATAGATAGATAGATAGATAGATAGATAGATAGATAGATAGATAGATAGATAGATAGATAGATAGATAGATAGATAGATAGATAGATAGATAGATAGATAGATAGATAGATAGATAGATAGATAGATAGATAGATCCTTTATTATGCTAGCTAACTGCTAAATGACACTTCATGAATGGGGCTGAAACTCAAAAATAAAAAGCTTACAGCACTCAGTATTCCCAGGCAGTCTCCCATCTAGGTACTGACTGAGCCCAACCCTGCTTGGCTTCTGAGATCGGACGAGATCAGGCGTTCCCAAGGTGGTTTGGCCGTAAGCGAAAGAAGCTGGATTTAAAGGCCTGTTATAGCTAGTCAGCCAGCTATCTGAGTGCTAGCCAGCTATCTGGGCTGGAATTACATTGGAAGGCCTTTCATAGATTAGATAGATAGATAGATAGATAGATAGATAGATAGATAGATAGATAGATAGATAGATAGATAGATAGATAGATAGATAGATAGATAGATAGATAGATAGATAGATAGATAGATAGATAGATCCTTTATTATGCTAGCTAACTGCTAAATGACACTTCATGAATGGGGCTGAAACTCAAAAATAAAAAGCTTACAGCACTCAGTATTCCCAGGCAGTCTCTCATCTAGGTACTGACTGAGCCCAACCCTGCTTGGCTTCTGAGATCGGACGAGATCAGGCATTCCCAAGGTGGTTTGGCCGTAAGCGAAAGAAGCTGGATTTAAAGGCCTGTTATAGCTAGTCAGCCAGCTATCTGAGTGCTAGCCAGCTATCTGGGCTGGAATTACATTGGAAGGCCTTTCATAGATAGATAGATAGATAGATAGATAGATAGATAGATAGATAGATAGATAGATAGATAGATAGATAGATAGATAGATAGATAGATAGATAGATAGATAGATAGATAGATAGATAGATAGATAGATAGATAGATAGATAGATAGATAGATAGATAGATAGATAGATAGATAGATAGATAGATAGATAGATAGATAGATAGATAGATAGATAGATAGATAGATAGATAGATAGATAGATAGATAGATAGATAGATAGATAGATAGATAGATAGATAGATAGATAGATAGATAGATAGATAGATAGATAGATAGATAGATAGATAGATAGATAGATAGATAGATAGATAGATAGATCCTTTATTATGCTAGCTAACTGCTAAATGACACTTCATGAATGGGGCTGAAACTCAAAAATAAAAAGCTTACAGCACTCAGTATTCCCAGGCAGTCTCCCATCTAGGTACTGACTGAGCCCAACCCTGCTTGGCTTCTGAGATCGGACGAGATCAGGCGTTCCCAAGGTGGTTTGGCCGTAAGCGAAAGAAGCTGGATTTAAAGGCCTGTTATAGCTAGTCAGCCAGCTATCTGAGTGCTAGCCAGCTATCTGGGCTGGAATTACATTGGAAGGCCTTTCATAGATAGATAGATAGATAGATAGATAGATAGATAGATAGATAGATAGATAGATAGATAGATAGATAGATAGATAGATAGATAGATAGATAGATAGATAGATAGATAGATAGATAGATAGATAGATAGATAGATAGATAGATAGATAGATAGATAGATAGATAGATAGATAGATAGATAGATAGATAGATAGATAGATAGATAGATAGATAGATAGATAGATAGATAGATAGATAGATAGATAGATAGATAGATAGATAGATAGATAGATAGATAGATAGATAGATAGATAGATCCTTTATTATGCTAGCTAACTGCTAAATGACACTTCATGAATGGGGCTGAAACTCAAAAATAAAAAGCTTACAGCACTCAGTATTCCCAGGCAGTCTCCCATCTAGGTACTGACTGAGCCCAACCCTGCTTGGCTTCTGAGATCGGACGAGATCAGGCGTTCCCAAGGTGGTTTGGCCGTAAGCGAAAGAAGCTGGATTTAAAGGCCTGTTATAGCTAGTCAGCCAGCTATCTGAGTGCTAGCCAGCTATCTGGGCTGGAATTACATTGGAAGGCCTTTCATAGATTAGATAGATAGATAGATAGATAGATAGATAGATAGATAGATAGATAGATAGATAGATAGATAGATAGATAGATAGATAGATAGATAGATAGATAGATAGATAGATAGATAGATAGATAGATAGATAGATCCTTTATTATGCTAGCTAACTGCTAAATGACACTTCATGAATGGGGCTGAAACTCAAAAA
Organism: Trichomycterus rosablanca; assembly: GCF_030014385.1. NCBI lineage: Eukaryota > Metazoa > Chordata > Actinopteri > Siluriformes > Trichomycteridae > Trichomycterus > Trichomycterus rosablanca. Next base: position 23,063 of record NW_026947032.1, on the reverse strand, counting down.
TAAAAAGCTTACAGCACTCAGTATTCCCAGGCAGTCTCCCATCTAGGTACTGACTGAGCCCAACCCTGCTTGGCTTCTGAGATCGGACGAGATCAGGCATTCCCAAGGTGGTTTGGCCGTAAGCGAAAGAAGCTGGATTTAAAGGCCTGTTATAGCTAGTCAGCCAGCTATCTGAGTGCTAGCCAGCTATCTGGGCTGGAATTACATTGGAAGGCCTTTCATAGATTAGATAGATAGATAGATAGATAGATAGATAGATAGATAGATAGATAGATAGATAGATAGATAGATAGATAGATAGATAGATAGATAGATAGATAGATAGATAGATAGATCCTTTATTATGCTAGCTAACTGCTAAATGACACTTCATGAATGGGGCTGAAACTCAAAAATAAAAAGCTTACAGCACTCAGTATTCCCAGGCAGTCTCCCATCTAGGTACTGACTGAGCCCAACCCTGCTTGGCTTCTGAGATCGGACGAGATCAGGCGTTCCCAAGGTGGTTTGGCCGTAAGCGAAAGAAGCTGGATTTAAAGGCCTGTTATAGCTAGTCAGCCAGCTATCTGAGTGCTAGCCAGCTATCTGGGCTGGAATTACATTGGAAGGCCTTTCATAGATTAGATAGATAGATAGATAGATAGATAGATAGATAGATAGATAGATAGATAGATAGATAGATAGATAGATAGATAGATAGATAGATAGATAGATAGATAGATAGATAGATAGATAGATAGATAGATAGATAGATAGATAGATAGATAGATCCTTTATTATGCTAGCTAACTGCTAAATGACACTTCATGAATGGGGCTGAAACTCAAAAATAAAAAGCTTACAGCACTCAGTATTCCCAGGCAGTCTCCCATCTAGGTACTGACTGAGCCCAACCCTGCTTGGCTTCTGAGATCGGACGAGATCAGGCGTTCCCAAGGTGGTTTGGCCGTAAGCGAAAGAAGCTGGATTTAAAGGCCTGTTATAGCTAGTCAGCCAGCTATCTGAGTGCTAGCCAGCTATCTGGGCTGGAATTACATTGGAAGGCCTTTCATAGATTAGATAGATAGATAGATAGATAGATAGATAGATAGATAGATAGATAGATAGATAGATAGATAGATAGATAGATAGATAGATAGATAGATAGATAGATAGATAGATAGATAGATAGATAGATCCTTTATTATGCTAGCTAACTGCTAAATGACACTTCATGAATGGGGCTGAAACTCAAAAATAAAAAGCTTACAGCACTCAGTATTCCCAGGCAGTCTCCCATCTAGGTACTGACTGAGCCCAACCCTGCTTGGCTTCTGAGATCGGACGAGATCAGGCATTCCCAAGGTGGTTTGGCCGTAAGCGAAAGAAGCTGGATTTAAAGGCCTGTTATAGCTAGTCAGCCAGCTATCTGAGTGCTAGCCAGCTATCTGGGCTGGAATTACATTGGAAGGCCTTTCATAGATTAGATAGATAGATAGATAGATAGATAGATAGATAGATAGATAGATAGATAGATAGATAGATAGATAGATAGATAGATAGATAGATAGATAGATAGATAGATAGATAGATAGATAGATAGATAGATAGATAGATAGATAGATCCTTTATTATGCTAGCTAACTGCTAAATGACACTTCATGAATGGGGCTGAAACTCAAAAATAAAAAGCTTACAGCACTCAGTATTCCCAGGCAGTCTCCCATCTAGGTACTGACTGAGCCCAACCCTGCTTGGCTTCTGAGATCGGACGAGATCAGGCGTTCCCAAGGTGGTTTGGCCGTAAGCGAAAGAAGCTGGATTTAAAGGCCTGTTATAGCTAGTCAGCCAGCTATCTGAGTGCTAGCCAGCTATCTGGGCTGGAATTACATTGGAAGGCCTTTCATAGATTAGATAGATAGATAGATAGATAGATAGATAGATAGATAGATAGATAGATAGATAGATAGATAGATAGATAGATAGATAGATAGATAGATAGATAGATAGATAGATAGATAGATAGATAGATAGATAGATCCTTTATTATGCTAGCTAACTGCTAAATGACACTTCATGAATGGGGCTGAAACTCAAAAATAAAAAGCTTACAGCACTCAGTATTCCCAGGCAGTCTCCCATCTAGGTACTGACTGAGCCCAACCCTGCTTGGCTTCTGAGATCGGACGAGATCAGGCATTCCCAAGGTGGTTTGGCCGTAAGCGAAAGAAGCTGGATTTAAAGGCCTGTTATAGCTAGTCAGCCAGCTATCTGAGTGCTAGCCAGCTATCTGGGCTGGAATTACATTGGAAGGCCTTTCATAGATTAGATAGATAGATAGATAGATAGATAGATAGATAGATAGATAGATAGATAGATAGATAGATAGATAGATAGATAGATAGATAGATAGATAGATAGATAGATAGATAGATAGATAGATAGATAGATAGATAGATAGATAGATAGATAGATAGATCCTTTATTATGCTAGCTAACTGCTAAATGACACTTCATGAATGGGGCTGAAACCCAAAAATAAAAAGCTTACAGCACTCAGTATTCCCAGGCAGTCTCCCATCTAGGTACTGACTGAGCCCAACCCTGCTTGGCTTCTGAGATCGGACGAGATCAGGCGTTCCCAAGGTGGTTTGGCCGTAAGCGAAAGAAGCTGGATTTAAAGGCCTGTTATAGCTAGTCAGCCAGCTATCTGAGTGCTAGCCAGCTATCTGGGCTGGAATTACATTGGAAGGCCTTTCATAGATGGATAGATAGATAGATAGATAGATAGATAGATAGATAGATAGATAGATAGATAGATAGATAGATAGATAGATAGATAGATAGATAGATAGATAGATAGATAGATAGATAGATAGATAGATAGATAGATAGATAGATAGATAGATAGATAGATAGATCCTTTATTATGCTAGCTAACTGCTAAATGACACTTCATGAATGGGGCTGAAACCCAAAAATAAAAAGCTTACAGCACTCAGTATTCCCAGGCAGTCTCCCATCTAGGTACTGACTGAGCCCAACCCTGCTTGGCTTCTGAGATCGGACGAGATCAGGCGTTCCCAAGGTGGTTTGGCCGTAAGCGAAAGAAGCTGGATTTAAAGGCCTGTTATAGCTAGTCAGCCAGCTATCTGAGTGCTAGCCAGCCCAGCTATCTGAGTGCTAGCCAGCTATCTGGGCTGGAATTACATTGGAAGGCCTTTCATAGATAGATAGATAGATAGATAGATAGATAGATAGATAGATAGATAGATAGATAGATAGATAGATAGATAGATAGATAGATAGATAGATAGATAGATAGATAGATAGATAGATAGATAGATAGATAGATAGATAGATAGATAGATAGATAGATAGATAGATAGATAGATAGATAGATAGATACAGTGTATCACAAAAGTGAGTACACCCCTCACATTTCTGCAGATATTTAAGTATATCTTTTCATGGGACAACACTGACAAAATGACACTTTGACACAATGAAAAGTAGTCTGTGTGCAGCTTATATAGTCTGTGTGCAGCTTATATAACAGTGTAAATTTATTCTTTCCTCAAAATAACTCAATATACAGCCATTAATGTCTAAACCACCGGCAACAAAAGTGAGTACACCCCTTAGTGAAAGTTCCTGAAGTGTCAATATTTTGTGTGGCCACCATTATTTCCCAGAACTGCCTTAACTCTCCTGGGCATGGAGTTTACCAGAGCTTCACAGGTTGCCACTGGAATGCTTTTCCACTCCTCCATGACGACATCACGGAGCTGGCGGATATTCGAGACTTTGCGCTCCTCCACCTTCCGCTTGAGGATGCCCCAAAGATGTTCTATTGGGTTTAGGTCTGGAGACATGCTTGGCCAGTCCATCACCTTTACCCTCAGCCTCTTCAATAAAGCAGTGGTCGTCTTAGAGGTGTGTTTGGGGTCATTATCATGCTGGAACACTGCCCTGCGACCCAGTTTCCGGAAGGAGGGGATCATGCTCTGCTTCAGTATTTCACAGTACATATTGGAGTTCATGTGTCCCTCAATGAAATGTAACTCCCCAACACCTGCTGCACCCATGCAGCCCCAGACCATGGCATTCCCACCACCATGCTTGACTGTAGGCATGACACACTTATCTTTGTACTCCTCACCTGATTGCCGCCACACATGCTTGAGACCATCTGAACCAAACAAATTAATCTTGGTCTCATCAGACCATAGGACATGGTTCCAGTAATCCATGTCCTTTGTTGACATGTCTTCAGCAAACTGTTTGCGGGCTTTCTTGTGTAGAGACTTCAGAAGAGGCTTCCTTCTGGGGTGACAGCCATGCAGACCAATTTGATGTAGTGTGCGGCGTATGGTCTGAGCACTGACAGGCTGACCCCCCACCTTTTCAATCTCTGCAGCAATGCTGACAGCACTCCTGCGCCTATCTTTCAAAGACAGCAGTTGGATGTGACGCTGAGCACGTGCACTCAGCTTCTTTGGACGACCAATGCGAGGTCTGTTCTGAGTGGACCCTGCTCTTTTAAAACGCTGGATGATCTTGGCCACTGTGCTGCAGCTCAGTTTCAGGGTGTTGGCAATCTTCTTGTAGCCTTGGCCATCTTCATGTAGCGCAACAATTCGTCTTTTAAGATCCTCAGAGAGTTCTTTGCCATGAGGTGCCATGTTGGAACTTTCAGTGACCAGTATGAGAGAGTGTGAAGCTCTCACTACTAAATTGAACACACCTGCTCCCTATGCACACCTGAGACCTAGTAACACTTACAAATCACATGACATTTTGGAGGGAAAATGACAAGCAGTGCTCAATTTGGACATTTAGGGGTGTAGTCTCTTAGGGGTGTACTCACTTTTGTTGCCGGTGGTTTAGACATTAATGGCTGTATATTGAGTTATTTTGAGGGAAGAATAAATTTACACTGTTATATAAGCTGCACACAGACTACTTTTCATTGTGTCAAAGTGTCATTTTGTCAGTGTTGTCCCATAAAAAGATATACTTAAATATCTGCAGAAATGTGAGGGGTGTACTCACTTTTGTGATACACTGTAGATAGATAGATAGATAGATAGATAGATAGATAGATAGATAGATAGATAGATAGATAGATAGATAGATAGATAGATAGATAGATAGATAGATAGATAGATAGATAGATAGATAGATAGATAGATAGATAGATAGATAGATAGATCCTTTATTATGCTAGCTAACTGCTAAATGACACTTCATGAATGGGGCTGAAACTCAAAAATAAAAAGCTTACAGCACTCAGTATTCCCAGGCAGTCTCCCATCTAGGTACTGACTGAGCCCAACCCTGCTTGGCTTCTGAGATCGGACGAGATCAGGCGTTCCCAAGGTGGTTTGGCCGTAAGCGAAAGAAGCTGGATTTAAAGGCCTGTTATAGCTAGTCAGCCAGCTATCTGAGTGCTAGCCAGCTATCTGGGCTGGAATTACATTGGAAGGCCTTTCATAGATTAGATAGATAGATAGATAGATAGATAGATAGATAGATAGATAGATAGATAGATAGATAGATAGATAGATAGATAGATAGATAGATAGATAGATAGATAGATAGATAGATAGATAGATAGATAGATCCTTTATTATGCTAGCTAACTGCTAAATGACACTTCATGAATGGGGCTGAAACTCAAAAATAAAAAGCTTACAGCACTCAGTATTCCCAGGCAGTCTCCCATCTAGGTACTGACTGAGCCCAACCCTGCTTGGCTTCTGAGATCGGACGAGATCAGGCATTCCCAAGGTGGTTTGGCCGTAAGCGAAAGAAGCTGGATTTAAAGGCCTGTTATAGCTAGTCAGCCAGCTATCTGAGTGCTAGCCAGCTATCTGGGCTGGAATTACATTGGAAGGCCTTTCATAGATTAGATAGATAGATAGATAGATAGATAGATAGATAGATAGATAGATAGATAGATAGATAGATAGATAGATAGATAGATAGATAGATAGATAGATAGATAGATAGATAGATAGATAGATAGATAGATAGATAGATCCTTTATTATGCTAGCTAACTGCTAAATGACACTTCATGAATGGGGCTGAAACTCAAAAATAAAAAGCTTACAGCACTCAGTATTCCCAGGCAGTCTCCCATCTAGGTACTGACTGAGCCCAACCCTGCTTGGCTTCTGAGATCGGACGAGATCAGGCGTTCCCAAGGTGGTTTGGCCGTAAGCGAAAGAAGCTGGATTTAAAGGCCTGTTATAGCTAGTCAGCCAGCTATCTGAGTGCTAGCCAGCTATCTGGGCTGGAATTACATTGGAAGGCCTTTCATAGATTAGATAGATAGATAGATAGATAGATAGATAGATAGATAGATAGATAGATAGATAGATAGATAGATAGATAGATAGATAGATAGATAGATAGATAGATAGATAGATAGATAGATAGATAGATAGATAGATAGATAGATCCTTTATTATGCTAGCTAACTGCTAAATGACACTTCATGAATGGGGCTGAAACTCAAAAATAAAAAGCTTACAGCACTCAGTATTCCCAGGCAGTCTCCCATCTAGGTACTGACTGAGCCCAACCCTGCTTGGCTTCTGAGATCGGACGAGATCAGGCATTCCCAAGGTGGTTTGGCCGTAAGCGAAAGAAGCTGGATTTAAAGGCCTGTTATAGCTAGTCAGCCAGCTATCTGAGTGCTAGCCAGCTATCTGGGCTGGAATTACATTGGAAGGCCTTTCATAGATAGATAGATAGATAGATAGATAGATAGATAGATAGATAGATAGATAGATAGATAGATAGATAGATAGATAGATAGATAGATAGATAGATAGATAGATAGATAGATAGATAGATAGATAGATAGATAGATAGATAGATAGATAGATAGATAGATAGATAGATAGATAGATAGATAGATAGATAGATAGATAGATAGATAGATAGATAGATAGATAGATAGATAGATAGATAGATAGATAGATAGATAGATAGATAGATAGATAGATAGATAGATAGATAGATAGATAGATAGATAGATAGATAGATAGATAGATAGATAGATAGATAGATAGATAGATAGATAGATAGATAGATAGATAGATAGATAGATAGATAGATAGATAGATAGATCCTTTATTATGCTAGCTAACTGCTAAATGACACTTCATGAATGGGGCTGAAACTCAAAAATAAAAAGCTTACAGCACTCAGTATTCCCAGGCAGTCTCCCATCTAGGTACTGACTGAGCCCAACCCTGCTTGGCTTCTGAGATCGGACGAGATCAGGCGTTCCCAAGGTGGTTTGGCCGTAAGCGAAAGAAGCTGGATTTAAAGGCCTGTTATAGCTAGTCAGCCAGCTATCTGAGTGCTAGCCAGCTATCTGGGCTGGAATTACATTGGAAGGCCTTTCATAGATTAGATAGATAGATAGATAGATAGATAGATAGATAGATAGATAGATAGATAGATAGATAGATAGATAGATAGATAGATAGATAGATAGATAGATAGATAGATAGATAGATAGATAGATAGATAGATAGATAGATAGATAGATAGATAGATAGATAGATCCTTTATTATGCTAGCTAACTGCTAAATGACACTTCATGAATGGGGCTGAAACTCAAAAATAAAAAGCTTACAGCACTCAGTATTCCCAGGCAGTCTCCCATCTAGGTACTGACTGAGCCCAACCCTGCTTGGCTTCTGAGATCGGACGAGATCAGGCATTCCCAAGGTGGTTTGGCCGTAAGCGAAAGAAGCTGGATTTAAAGGCCTGTTATAGCTAGTCAGCCAGCTATCTGAGTGCTAGCCAGCTATCTGGGCTGGAATTACATTGGAAGGCCTTTCATAGATTAGATAGATAGATAGATAGATAGATAGATAGATAGATAGATAGATAGATAGATAGATAGATAGATAGATAGATAGATAGATAGATAGATAGATAGATAGATAGATAGATAGATAGATAGATAGATAGATCCTTTATTATGCTAGCTAACTGCTAAATGACACTTCATGAATGGGGCTGAAACTCAAAAATAAAAAGCTTACAGCACTCAGTATTCCCAGGCAGTCTCCCATCTAGGTACTGACTGAGCCCAACCCTGCTTGGCTTCTGAGATCGGACGAGATCAGGCGTTCCCAAGGTGGTTTGGCCGTAAGCGAAAGAAGCTGGATTTAAAGGCCTGTTATAGCTAGTCAGCCAGCTATCTGAGTGCTAGCCAGCTATCTGGGCTGGAATTACATTGGAAGGCCTTTCATAGATTAGATAGATAGATAGATAGATAGATAGATAGATAGATAGATAGATAGATAGATAGATAGATAGATAGATAGATAGATAGATAGATAGATAGATAGATAGATAGATAGATAGATAGATAGATAGATAGATAGATAGATAGATAGATAGATCCTTTATTATGCTAGCTAACTGCTAAATGACACTTCATGAATGGGGCTGAAACTCAAAAATAAAAAGCTTACAGCACTCAGTATTCCCAGGCAGTCTCCCATCTAGGTACTGACTGAGCCCAACCCTGCTTGGCTTCTGAGATCGGACGAGATCAGGCATTCCCAAGGTGGTTTGGCCGTAAGCGAAAGAAGCTGGATTTAAAGGCCTGTTATAGCTAGTCAGCCAGCTATCTGAGTGCTAGCCAGCTATCTGGGCTGGAATTACATTGGAAGGCCTTTCATAGATAGATAGATAGATAGATAGATAGATAGATAGATAGATAGATAGATAGATAGATAGATAGATAGATAGATAGATAGATAGATAGATAGATAGATAGATAGATAGATAGATAGATAGATAGATAGATAGATAGATAGATAGATAGATAGATAGATAGATAGATAGATAGATAGATAGATAGATAGATAGATAGATAGATAGATAGATAGATAGATAGATAGATAGATAGATAGATAGATAGATAGATAGATAGATAGATAGATAGATAGATAGATAGATAGATAGATAGATAGATAGATAGATAGATAGATAGATAGATAGATAGATAGATAGATAGATAGATAGATAGATAGATAGATAGATAGATAGATAGATAGATAGATAGATAGATAGATAGATAGATAGATAGATAGATAGATAGATAGATAGATAGATAGATAGATAGATAGATAGATAGATAGATAGATAGATAGATAGATAGATAGATAGATAGATAGATAGATAGATAGATAGATAGATAGATAGATAGATAGATAGATAGATAGATAGATAGATAGATCCTTTATTATGCTAGCTAACTGCTAAATGACACTTCATGAATGGGGCTGAAACTCAAAAATAAAAAGCTTACAGCACTCAGTATTCCCAGGCAGTCTCCCATCTAGGTACTGACTGAGCCCAACCCTGCTTGGCTTCTGAGATCGGACGAGATCAGGCGTTCCCAAGGTGGTTTGGCCGTAAGCGAAAGAAGCTGGATTTAAAGGCCTGTTATAGCTAGTCAGCCAGCTATCTGAGTGCTAGCCAGCTATCTGGGCTGGAATTACATTGGAAGGCCTTTCATAGATTAGATAGATAGATAGATAGATAGATAGATAGATAGATAGATAGATAGATAGATAGATAGATAGATAGATAGATAGATAGATAGATAGATAGATAGATAGATAGATAGATAGATAGATAGATAGATAGATAGATAGATAGATCCTTTATTATGCTAGCTAACTGCTAAATGACACTTCATGAATGGGGCTGAAACTCAAAAATAAAAAGCTTACAGCACTCAGTATTCCCAGGCAGTCTCCCATCTAGGTACTGACTGAGCCCAACCCTGCTTGGCTTCTGAGATCGGACGAGATCAGGCATTCCCAAGGTGGTTTGGCCGTAAGCGAAAGAAGCTGGATTTAAAGGCCTGTTATAGCTAGTCAGCCAGCTATCTGAGTGCTAGCCAGCTATCTGGGCTGGAATTACATTGGAAGGCCTTTCATAGATTAGATAGATAGATAGATAGATAGATAGATAGATAGATAGATAGATAGATAGATAGATAGATAGATAGATAGATAGATAGATAGATAGATAGATAGATAGATAGATAGATAGATAGATAGATAGATCCTTTATTATGCTAGCTAACTGCTAAATGACACTTCATGAATGGGGCTGAAACTCAAAAATAAAAAGCTTACAGCACTCAGTATTCCCAGGCAGTCTCCCATCTAGGTACTGACTGAGCCCAACCCTGCTTGGCTTCTGAGATCGGACGAGATCAGGCGTTCCCAAGGTGGTTTGGCCGTAAGCGAAAGAAGCTGGATTTAAAGGCCTGTTATAGCTAGTCAGCCAGCTATCTGAGTGCTAGCCAGCTATCTGGGCTGGAATTACATTGGAAGGCCTTTCATAGATTAGATAGATAGATAGATAGATAGATAGATAGATAGATAGATAGATAGATAGATAGATAGATAGATAGATAGATAGATAGATAGATAGATAGATAGATAGATAGATAGATAGATAGATAGATAGATAGATAGATCCTTTATTATGCTAGCTAACTGCTAAATGACACTTCATGAATGGGGCTGAAACTCAAAAATAAAAAGCTTACAGCACTCAGTATTCCCAGGCAGTCTCTCATCTAGGTACTGACTGAGCCCAACCCTGCTTGGCTTCTGAGATCGGACGAGATCAGGCATTCCCAAGGTGGTTTGGCCGTAAGCGAAAGAAGCTGGATTTAAAGGCCTGTTATAGCTAGTCAGCCAGCTATCTGAGTGCTAGCCAGCTATCTGGGCTGGAATTACATTGGAAGGCCTTTCATAGATAGATAGATAGATAGATAGATAGATAGATAGATAGATAGATAGATAGATAGATAGATAGATAGATAGATAGATAGATAGATAGATAGATAGATAGATAGATAGATAGATAGATAGATAGATAGATAGATAGATAGATAGATAGATAGATAGATAGATAGATAGATAGATAGATAGATAGATAGATAGATAGATAGATAGATAGATAGATAGATAGATAGATAGATAGATAGATAGATAGATAGATAGATAGATAGATAGATAGATAGATAGATAGATAGATAGATAGATAGATAGATAGATAGATAGATAGATAGATAGATAGATAGATAGATAGATAGATAGATAGATAGATAGATAGATAGATAGATCCTTTATTATGCTAGCTAACTGCTAAATGACACTTCATGAATGGGGCTGAAACTCAAAAATAAAAAGCTTACAGCACTCAGTATTCCCAGGCAGTCTCCCATCTAGGTACTGACTGAGCCCAACCCTGCTTGGCTTCTGAGATCGGACGAGATCAGGCGTTCCCAAGGTGGTTTGGCCGTAAGCGAAAGAAGCTGGATTTAAAGGCCTGTTATAGCTAGTCAGCCAGCTATCTGAGTGCTAGCCAGCTATCTGGGCTGGAATTACATTGGAAGGCCTTTCATAGATAGATAGATAGATAGATAGATAGATAGATAGATAGATAGATAGATAGATAGATAGATAGATAGATAGATAGATAGATAGATAGATAGATAGATAGATAGATAGATAGATAGATAGATAGATAGATAGATAGATAGATAGATAGATAGATAGATAGATAGATAGATAGATAGATAGATAGATAGATAGATAGATAGATAGATAGATAGATAGATAGATAGATAGATAGATAGATAGATAGATAGATAGATAGATAGATAGATAGATAGATAGATAGATAGATAGATAGATAGATAGATAGATAGATAGATCCTTTATTATGCTAGCTAACTGCTAAATGACACTTCATGAATGGGGCTGAAACTCAAAAATAAAAAGCTTACAGCACTCAGTATTCCCAGGCAGTCTCCCATCTAGGTACTGACTGAGCCCAACCCTGCTTGGCTTCTGAGATCGGACGAGATCAGGCGTTCCCAAGGTGGTTTGGCCGTAAGCGAAAGAAGCTGGATTTAAAGGCCTGTTATAGCTAGTCAGCCAGCTATCTGAGTGCTAGCCAGCTATCTGGGCTGGAATTACATTGGAAGGCCTTTCATAGATTAGATAGATAGATAGATAGATAGATAGATAGATAGATAGATAGATAGATAGATAGATAGATAGATAGATAGATAGATAGATAGATAGATAGATAGATAGATAGATAGATAGATAGATAGATAGATAGATAGATAGATAGATAGATAGATCCTTTATTATGCTAGCTAACTGCTAAATGACACTTCATGAATGGGGCTGAAACTCAAAAATAAAAAGCTTACAGCACTCAGTATTCCCAGGCAGTCTCCCATCTAGGTACTGACTGAGCCCAACCCTGCTTGGCTTCTGAGATCGGACGAGATCAGGCATTCCCAAGGTGGTTTGGCCGTAAGCGAAAGAAGCTGGATTTAAAGGCCTGTTATAGCTAGTCAGCCAGCTATCTGAGTGCTAGCCAGCTATCTGGGCTGGAATTACATTGGAAGGCCTTTCATAGATTAGATAGATAGATAGATAGATAGATAGATAGATAGATAGATAGATAGATAGATAGATAGATAGATAGATAGATAGATAGATAGATAGATAGATAGATAGATAGATAGATAGATAGATAGATAGATAGATCCTTTATTATGCTAGCTAACTGCTAAATGACACTTCATGAATGGGGCTGAAACTCAAAAATAAAAAGCTTACAGCACTCAGTATTCCCAGGCAGTCTCCCATCTAGGTACTGACTGAGCCCAACCCTGCTTGGCTTCTGAGATCGGACGAGATCAGGCGTTCCCAAGGTGGTTTGGCCGTAAGCGAAAGAAGCTGGATTTAAAGGCCTGTTATAGCTAGTCAGCCAGCTATCTGAGTGCTAGCCAGCTATCTGGGCTGGAATTACATTGGAAGGCCTTTCATAGATTAGATAGATAGATAGATAGATAGATAGATAGATAGATAGATAGATAGATAGATAGATAGATAGATAGATAGATAGATAGATAGATAGATAGATAGATAGATAGATAGATAGATAGATAGATAGATAGATAGATAGATAGATAGATCCTTTATTATGCTAGCTAACTGCTAAATGACACTTCATGAATGGGGCTGAAACTCAAAAATAAAAAGCTTACAGCACTCAGTATTCCCAGGCAGTCTCCCATCTAGGTACTGACTGAGCCCAACCCTGCTTGGCTTCTGAGATCGGACGAGATCAGGCGTTCCCAAGGTGGTTTGGCCGTAAGCGAAAGAAGCTGGATTTAAAGGCCTGTTATAGCTAGTCAGCCAGCTATCTGAGTGCTAGCCAGCTATCTGGGCTGGAATTACATTGGAAGGCCTTTCATAGATTAGATAGATAGATAGATAGATAGATAGATAGATAGATAGATAGATAGATAGATAGATAGATAGATAGATAGATAGATAGATAGATAGATAGATAGATAGATAGATAGATAGATAGATAGATAGATAGATAGATAGATAGATAGATCCTTTATTATGCTAGCTAACTGCTAAATGACACTTCATGAATGGGGCTGAAACTCAAAAATAAAAAGCTTACAGCACTCAGTATTCCCAGGCAGTCTCCCATCTAGGTACTGACTGAGCCCAACCCTGCTTGGCTTCTGAGATCGGACGAGATCAGGCGTTCCCAAGGTGGTTTGGCCGTAAGCGAAAGAAGCTGGATTTAAAGGCCTGTTATAGCTAGTCAGCCAGCTATCTGAGTGCTAGCCAGCTATCTGGGCTGGAATTACATTGGAAGGCCTTTCATAGATTAGATAGATAGATAGATAGATAGATAGATAGATAGATAGATAGATAGATAGATAGATAGATAGATAGATAGATAGATAGATAGATAGATAGATAGATAGATAGATAGATAGATAGATAGATAGATAGATAGATAGATAGATAGATCCTTTATTATGCTAGCTAACTGCTAAATGACACTTCATGAATGGGGCTGAAACTCAAAAATAAAAAGCTTACAGCACTCAGTATTCCCAGGCAGTCTCCCATCTAGGTACTGACTGAGCCCAACCCTGCTTGGCTTCTGAGATCGGACGAGATCAGGCATTCCCAAGGTGGTTTGGCCGTAAGCGAAAGAAGCTGGATTTAAAGGCCTGTTATAGCTAGTCAGCCAGCTATCTGAGTGCTAGCCAGCTATCTGGGCTGGAATTACATTGGAAGGCCTTTCATAGATTAGATAGATAGATAGATAGATAGATAGATAGATAGATAGATAGATAGATAGATAGATAGATAGATAGATAGATAGATAGATAGATAGATAGATAGATAGATAGATAGATAGATAGATAGATAGATAGATCCTTTATTATGCTAGCTAACTGCTAAATGACACTTCATGAATGGGGCTGAAACCCAAAAATAAAAAGCTTACAGCACTCAGTATTCCCAGGCAGTCTCCCATCTAGGTACTGACTGAGCCCAACCCTGCTTGGCTTCTGAGATCGGACGAGATCAGGCGTTCCCAAGGTGGTTTGGCCGTAAGCGAAAGAAGCTGGATTTAAAGGCCTGTTATAGCTAGTCAGCCAGCTATCTGAGTGCTAGCCAGCTATCTGGGCTGGAATTACATTGGAAGGCCTTTCATAGATGGATAGATAGATAGATAGATAGATAGATAGATAGATAGATAGATAGATAGATAGATAGATAGATAGATAGATAGATAGATAGATAGATAGATAGATAGATAGATAGATAGATAGATAGATAGATAGATAGATAGATAGATCCTTTATTATGCTAGCTAACTGCTAAATGACACTTCATGAATGGGGCTGAAACCCAAAAATAAAAAGCTTACAGCACTCAGTATTCCCAGGCAGTCTCCCATCTAGGTACTGACTGAGCCCAACCCTGCTTGGCTTCTGAGATCGGACGAGATCAGGCATTCCCAAGGTGGTTTGGCCGTAAGCGAAAGAAGCTGGATTTAAAGGCCTGTTATAGCTAGTCAGCCAGCTATCTGAGTGCTAGCCAGCTATCTGGGCTGGAATTACATTGGAAGGCCTTTCATAGATAGATAGATAGATAGATAGATAGATAGATAGATAGATAGATAGATAGATAGATAGATAGATAGATAGATAGATAGATAGATAGATAGATAGATAGATAGATAGATAGATAGATAGATAGATAGATAGATAGATAGATAGATAGATAGATAGATAGATAGATAGATAGATAGATAGATAGATAGATAGATAGATAGATAGATAGATAGATAGATAGATAGATAGATAGATAGATAGATAGATAGATAGATAGATAGATAGATAGATAGATAGATAGATAGATAGATAGATAGATAGATAGATAGATAGATAGATCCTTTATTATGCTAGCTAACTGCTAAATGACACTTCATGAATGGGGCTGAAACTCAAAAATAAAAAGCTTACAGCACTCAGTATTCCCAGGCAGTCTCCCATCTAGGTACTGACTGAGCCCAACCCTGCTTGGCTTCTGAGATCGGACGAGATCAGGCGTTCCCAAGGTGGTTTGGCCGTAAGCGAAAGAAGCTGGATTTAAAGGCCTGTTATAGCTAGTCAGCCAGCTATCTGAGTGCTAGCCAGCTATCTGGGCTGGAATTACATTGGAAGGCCTTTCATAGATAGATAGATAGATAGATAGATAGATAGATAGATAGATAGATAGATAGATAGATAGATAGATAGATAGATAGATAGATAGATAGATAGATAGATAGATAGATAGATAGATAGATAGATAGATAGATAGATAGATAGATAGATAGATAGATAGATAGATAGATAGATAGATAGATAGATAGATAGATAGATAGATAGATAGATAGATAGATAGATAGATAGATAGATAGATAGATAGATAGATAGATAGATAGATAGATAGATAGATCCTTTATTATGCTAGCTAACTGCTAAATGACACTTCATGAATGGGGCTGAAACTCAAAAATAAAAAGCTTACAGCACTCAGTATTCCCAGGCAGTCTCCCATCTAGGTACTGACTGAGCCCAACCCTGCTTGGCTTCTGAGATCGGACGAGATCAGGCGTTCCCAAGGTGGTTTGGCCGTAAGCGAAAGAAGCTGGATTTAAAGGCCTGTTATAGCTAGTCAGCCAGCTATCTGAGTGCTAGCCAGCTATCTGGGCTGGAATTACATTGGAAGGCCTTTCATAGATTAGATAGATAGATAGATAGATAGATAGATAGATAGATAGATAGATAGATAGATAGATAGATAGATAGATAGATAGATAGATAGATAGATAGATAGATAGATAGATAGATAGATAGATAGATAGATAGATAGATAGATAGATCCTTTATTATGCTAGCTAACTGCTAAATGACACTTCATGAATGGGGCTGAAACTCAAAAATAAAAAGCTTACAGCACTCAGTATTCCCAGGCAGTCTCCCATCTAGGTACTGACTGAGCCCAACCCTGCTTGGCTTCTGAGATCGGACGAGATCAGGCATTCCCAAGGTGGTTTGGCCGTAAGCGAAAGAAGCTGGATTTAAAGGCCTGTTATAGCTAGTCAGCCAGCTATCTGAGTGCTAGCCAGCTATCTGGGCTGGAATTACATTGGAAGGCCTTTCATAGATTAGATAGATAGATAGATAGATAGATAGATAGATAGATAGATAGATAGATAGATAGATAGATAGATAGATAGATAGATAGATAGATAGATAGATAGATAGATAGATAGATAGATAGATAGATCCTTTATTATGCTAGCTAACTGCTAAATGACACTTCATGAATGGGGCTGAAACTCAAAAATAAAAAGCTTACAGCACTCAGTATTCCCAGGCAGTCTCCCATCTAGGTACTGACTGAGCCCAACCCTGCTTGGCTTCTGAGATCGGACGAGATCAGGCGTTCCCAAGGTGGTTTGGCCGTAAGCGAAAGAAGCTGGATTTAAAGGCCTGTTATAGCTAGTCAGCCAGCTATCTGAGTGCTAGCCAGCTATCTGGGCTGGAATTACATTGGAAGGCCTTTCATAGATTAGATAGATAGATAGATAGATAGATAGATAGATAGATAGATAGATAGATAGATAGATAGATAGATAGATAGATAGATAGATAGATAGATAGATAGATAGATAGATAGATAGATAGATAGATAGATAGATAGATAGATAGATAGATAGATCCTTTATTATGCTAGCTAACTGCTAAATGACACTTCATGAATGGGGCTGAAACTCAAAAATAAAAAGCTTACAGCACTCAGTATTCCCAGGCAGTCTCCCATCTAGGTACTGACTGAGCCCAACCCTGCTTGGCTTCTGAGATCGGACGAGATCAGGCGTTCCCAAGGTGGTTTGGCCGTAAGCGAAAGAAGCTGGATTTAAAGGCCTGTTATAGCTAGTCAGCCAGCTATCTGAGTGCTAGCCAGCTATCTGGGCTGGAATTACATTGGAAGGCCTTTCATAGATTAGATAGATAGATAGATAGATAGATAGATAGATAGATAGATAGATAGATAGATAGATAGATAGATAGATAGATAGATAGATAGATAGATAGATAGATAGATAGATAGATAGATAGATAGATAGATAGATAGATAGATAGATAGATAGATCCTTTATTATGCTAGCTAACTGCTAAATGACACTTCATGAATGGGGCTGAAACTCAAAAATAAAAAGCTTACAGCACTCAGTATTCCCAGGCAGTCTCCCATCTAGGTACTGACTGAGCCCAACCCTGCTTGGCTTCTGAGATCGGACGAGATCAGGCGTTCCCAAGGTGGTTTGGCCGTAAGCGAAAGAAGCTGGATTTAAAGGCCTGTTATAGCTAGTCAGCCAGCTATCTGAGTGCTAGCCAGCTATCTGGGCTGGAATTACATTGGAAGGCCTTTCATAGATTAGATAGATAGATAGATAGATAGATAGATAGATAGATAGATAGATAGATAGATAGATAGATAGATAGATAGATAGATAGATAGATAGATAGATAGATAGATAGATAGATAGATAGATAGATAGATAGATAGATAGATCCTTTATTATGCTAGCTAACTGCTAAATGACACTTCATGAATGGGGCTGAAACTCAAAAATAAAAAGCTTACAGCACTCAGTATTCCCAGGCAGTCTCCCATCTAGGTACTGACTGAGCCCAACCCTGCTTGGCTTCTGAGATCGGACGAGATCAGGCATTCCCAATTTCTCTTTTTTATTAACTTTTTTTACAAAATATCATTGTTTACAGACAGTTTTTAAAACAAAACACGTTACATAATATACATTTTTAAAAATTTCAGGTACATTTTTATTAAAGTGATCTAAAACACATTTTTAAAAACATGCACATTTCGATAGCTTGATTCTCAGTCCGTTCCAGGTTGGTTCCATAAAAGAGCTTTGTGTTACAAAGAGGTTTTCAAAAGTTTCTATTTCGTTTATCCTTTTAAAATGTTCAAAAAATAAATTAAAAAAATATTCAAATTTTTTTTCAAAAAGTACACACAATTTTATGTGGATGTTATTATATTTTTCTATGTTTCTTCTCGTGTATATTGTGTATTTTGCTATTATTAAAATTGTATTTAAAATTGTTGTATTTTTGCATTTTTGATGGTATCCGAATAAAAAGCTCATTTCCCACTGCCTATTGTCTATTTTTTCTTCTGTCAATTCGCTTATCATTCCCTTTAGTTTATCCATAAAACATTTTATTTCTTTACATTCTAAAAACATGTGTCTAAAATCTTCTGTTTTATTCTCTTTGCATAGTGTACAGTTTGGGTTGTCTTCCAATCCGATTTTGTGTAATTTTTCTCTGTCATATATACAATTGTGTTTAAGATAAAAGTTAAAATTTTCTAGTATTAAAAGTTTGGGACCTTTATATGTTTTCCATATCTCGTTTTCCTCTAGTTCTGGGTATATTTTTCTCCAATGCGCATTTGCTTTGGGTTTTACCCACGCTTTATTGACAAATATGTCATTAAACGTTCTCAAGGAGCAGCTGTTTAGATCGTTTTTTTGATTGCCTACTTTTACTTCGATTTTCATCCTTTCATTTCCTTCTTTGTTTTCTATTCTTTGTAACCATTCTTTGGGTATTGCTTGTTTTAGCGTTTCATATTGTTTTTCGATGATATCTGTGTTTATTGTTTTATCTTTTCCTTCCAAGAAGTCAATTATTGCCTGTGTTGGGAGAAATCCTGGTCTATATTCGTACAAGACGTCTTTAATTTGTTTTATTTCTGCTTCGTACCAATGTTTAAAATACGGTGTCTTTTCTTTAAAACAGATCTGCTTGTTTAAAAAAATGGGTTGCTCTAAAAGATTTTTTCTCCCTTTTATTTTGTATATTATATTCTCCATAAAATCCCCCCACGCTCTAAAAACCTCTTTGTAAAACTCTGGAACGTTTTGAAACATGTTTTCTTTCAATTCCATGCATAAAATATTCTCATTCATTTCCCCTCCAGCACATTTATTTATATAAAAATTAAAAACCCATTTCCATATTTGTTCTTCTTCGTTCAAAAATTTTTTAATTATTTTAACTCTTAGGCTCTGTTTTCTAATAAATAAATCTAAAAGTCCCAACCCTCCTCCTTCTTTTTTCCCAATTATAGTGTCGTAAGCTATTTTAGCCGGTTTTCCGTCCCATAAAAAATTTAAAACTGAGCTTTTAACTCTTTTTAAAACCCACATCGGGATGTTGACGACCCCCGCCGCATACCACATTTTGGATAAAAATAGTGCATTTAAAACTAAAACTTTACCTTTTATATACAAGTTCCTTCTTTTCCACATGTTTAGTTTTCTTTGCATTTTATCTAAAGTTTCTTCCCATATAATATCCGTTATTTTATTTTCATCTTCTCCTATGTTTATTCCTAGAATTTTTATTTTTTCCTTCACCTCTGTAAAAGCTATATTTACTGGTAGTATTTCTGCATCGCTTATCCTCATGTATTGCGTTTTTTCTTTGTTCACAAAAGCTCCCGATCCTTTACAATATTGATTTAACACATGTATCGCCCTGTTTACGCTTTCTGTGTCTTTCAGTATGAGGGTGGTGTCGTCAGCATATTGAAATATTTTTTCCTGATTTTTGTTATTTTCTATATTTATTCCTCTTATTCCACTACTTGCTTTTATTGCTAGACCTAACGGTTCAGCGACCAGTGAGTATAATAATGCTGAGAGTGGACATCCTTGCCGTATGGATCTTGATAACTGAATAAAATCCGTTAGGTACCCGTTCACTTTTATACAGCTATATGAATTCATGTAAAGACATTTTAACCATTTTGTAAAATCATTCCCAAACCCAAACCGTTTTAATGTTTCAAATAAATAATTGTGGTTTACTCTATCAAATGCTTTCTCAAAGTCTATGCTTATTAGATACCCTTTGGTTTTTTGTGTTTTCATATACCATATTGTGTCCCTTATGTTACTAATTGTATCTGAAATGTCTCTATTTAATACGCCATATGCTTGATTGGTTTCTATTATACTAGGCAGTACCGTTTTTAGTCTATTTGCTAGTATCTTTGCTAGTATTTTATAATCTGTATTTAGCATGCTTATTGGCCTATAATTTTTTAAGTCCGTCTTGTCTCCTTTCTTCTTATATATTAATTTAATCAAACCTTTTTTCATCTGTTGCGAGACTTCTCCTATTTTGTGTATTTCATTGAATAATTTAGATAAAATTGGCACTAAAATGTCTTTAAAAGTTTTATAAAATTCTATTGTTAACCCATCTAGACCTGGACTTTTTTTATTTTCCATTCTGTTCATCGCTTCTTCTATCTCTTTTTCCTCAATTTTTTGATCACACATCTTTTTGTCTTCTTCCTGTATTTTTGTTTTGATTTGTGTTAATAAAAATTCTTTTCCTTTTTCATCTATCTCTGTTTTTTTGAATAGGTGTGTATAAAATCTATGTATTTCTTTTAAAATTCCCTCTGTTGTTTTGATCTCTTCTCCATTTTCTGTTTTTAATGCTTTTATTTCGTCTGTTTTTTGCCGTGCTTTCTCTAGCTCAAAAAAATATTTTGTGCATCTCTCCCCTTTTAACATATATTCTGCTTTACTTCTAATCATTGCCCCTTTGTATCTTTCCTCTTCTAATTTTTTTATTTTTTCTTCTAGTTTTAAGATTTCTTTTATGTCTCCTCTTCCGCTTTCTACTTTTTTAAGTTCTTTTTCTAACTTTTCTTTTTTCCAGTTTTCTAGTTGTCTTTTGATTCGTTTGATTTTAGTTCCGTATTTTATTGTATATTTTTTAATATCATATTTTATGTTATCCCACCATACTAGAATTTCTTTATCATATAAAACATCTGTTTTGCTATTTTCGATTATGTTTTTTATTTCTGTTTTAAAAATCTCATCTTTTAGATGATCTGCATTAAAAATCCATACTCCCGGTCCTCTTATCATTTCATTAAAATCTATTTTTATGTTTATAAAATTGTGATCACTAAAATTATATTTTCCATATTCCACTTTTTCTATATATTGCTTCATATTGTTGGGAACTAACACAAAATCTATTCTGCTTTGTTTTCGTTTATCTAGGTACCATTCTTCTCTGGAGTATATTCTTTCTTCTTTATTCTTTTGTCTCCATATGTCTTCTAGACTATGTTTTATCATTAACGCTCTTAACTGTTCTCTTCCTGTATCCGATCTAAACACCATTTGCTCATTTATGTCCAGTTTATTTAAAACCGTATTAAAATCCCCTATTAATATCGTTTCTTTCCATTTTTCCATTAGTAAACTAAGTTTTTTAAAAAAGCTTTCTTTTTCATTAACATTGTTTGGTGCGTGTATTGTACATATGTTGATTTGTCTATCTTTATATTCTGCCGTTATGGCTAAAACTCGTCCCTTTTCATCTGCGTATATTGTCTTGACATTTTCTAAAATATCTTTTTTAATTAAAATAGCTACCCCTCCTCTTTTATTGTCTTGACTATTATGTATAAAAATACCGTTCCATTCTTTACTTAAACTGTTTGCTGTTTTATTGTCCCAGAATGTTTCTTGTATACATAATATATCTGTTTTTTCTGTTATATGTAAAAGTCTTTTAAAATTTGTATAATCTGAGAGACCCCTTGTGTTTATCGATGTTATAAAAAGGGTACTCATTAAAAACGGAAAGAATAAAAAAGATAAAATTATTTTGTTCATTGTATTATTCTAATAGTTCTTCAGTTAAAATATCGAACATACCGGTTCTTTCTAACCATTTGTCTTTTGAAGTCTCTCTTCTTTTTCTTTGTTTTTCCAGCGCACCGGCAAGATTTGGTTGAAATTTTACTTTCCTTTTAGTCCCTTCGGCTCCTTTGTTCTGTTGCTTTTTACTTCTCTCCTTTTCTGTATCTTTGTTTTCAGTCTCATTTGTATTGTCCATGTCCATTCTTTCTTCTTCCACCTCTCTTTCCGCGCAGTTGTCTGTCATAGGATCTGTTTGTTGTTCTGTGTCCATTTCTTGTATTTTTTGAGCACTGGTGTACTCATCTTTTCCTTTGTTGTCCTCCTGATTATGTAGTTTCTCCTCTTCTTCTTGCGTTGTCAATCTTTCGTTATTGCTCTCCTCTTCTGTTTTTCTGTGCTGAATGTTGTGTTCTTTTCCTTCCCCGTTCTCTTGTTCTTTTTCTTTCTCTATTTCTTCTTCATCCGTACATGTACAGCTTATTAGGGCATGGTTACAGTCTGGACATTTAATTGCTTTACAGTATTTAGCAAAATGCCCTTGCTCCATACATTCCCGACACACTAGATTTGGACAGTCTTTTATTAGGTGTCCTGTTCCTGCACACAATCTGCATAGTCTTATCTGTCCATCATGTATCACTCTGAAATATTGTAATCCCTCCGCCGTTTCAATTTTTGTGCTGTATGGTAGTGATGTTATTTCTTTGGGGAATTTAACTTTTAAAAACCGAGTCCCATCCGCTATTGTTGTTCCCGGATAAAATCTTCTCCTTATTGGTAGACTTGGTGTTACTCCCCATGCTAAAAGTTTATCTAAAATAATCTTGTCTTCCAAGTATGCCGGT
>NW_026947031.1:70000-82570 GCF_030014385.1 Trichomycterus rosablanca | reverse complement strand
ACACACGCGAGACAGATTGCTCAGAAGGTTTAACGTAAGCTGTCAAGGAGAAGCAATAAATGCAATTTATACCATCAGTCAAGTCTCAAGCCATCATTTAAAGGGGGATGCTACAGTAAGAGCTTTGGCTTTCACCGAATTACTGTGCTGCAAAATAAAACGGCTGGTACGGATAAATACACGGACAGCACAGAGTCGGTGTGGTGGTCAAGAAAGTTTTAAGGCACACTGCTACATTAAGATCTGAAACATGTCCACGTCCGCATCAAACACAAAGGACAACGAAGAGCAGATTATTACTCTTCAAAGAGAGATTGAAGAAGGCAGAGACATTCTCCAAAGAGAAACTACAGAGGGCGCAGTAAGACGTGAAATAAAGGAAAGCATACAAACTAAAGAAAAAATTCTAACTGAACTAAAAGGTAACGTTCAAAACACTAAAGAGCTGCCCAGAAGATCTGAACGCCCACGAGTTCTTACAGAAAAAATGCAAACTTATCAAAAGGAGGAATTTCTTAAAAAAGAAAAAAGACTTTTAAGTTTGTATGAACAATGGAAAGTACAAGCCCGAAAGGCAAGGCAAGAATTGAAATTAGATATTTCAGAAAGTCATTTGACATTGCTAATAGACAGTCTCGAAGAGGCAAAGGGTGACATTAACAAACTTTATGACGAATTAAGAGAATACATTCCACCTGCTGCTGATGTAAGGCGTAAGGTTGATGCCTGTGATGCCGTGACTAAAGACATTATCAAAATAATTTATGAGAGATTAACTGGTGTAAATGGAGAATTTGATGCTGAAATCGAAAGGCAACGTCTGCGTGAGCTACTTGTTCCTGACTACGCTTGTTCCATATATGGTTCAACAGCTTCACAGTCAAGCATCAGTCATCACTCCGATTCCTCTTGCATTGCAGCCAAACGAGCAGATGCAGCTGCAGAATTAGCAGCAAAAGAGGCTGAATACAAGGTCTTACAGGAGGAAAGGAAAGTTAAGGAACGGATAAGAACCATGGAGGAACAACAGAAAAAGGAATTAGAAATTCACAAGTCCGAATTAGAATGCTTGCAAGCTGAAAAGAGCGTCAAGGCTGCTCACGCCAGACTAGAAGCTTATGACAGAGAAGTGAAACAAGAAAATGACATTTATTCAGTTCACAGGGATCCTGCAAGTCAAAGTCATGTGTCTCACTCTGCCAATCAGCAGTCTAATGAAGTCCGATCAACTTCAACAAACGACATATCTTTCTTAGCCCAAGCTGTTCAAGACAGCATAGCCATGAACAGACTGCCAGTTCCAGAACCAACAGTGTTTAATGGCAATCCACTTCACTTCATTGAATGGAAAGCTTCATTTATGTCACTAATAGATAGAAAGAACATCCCTGCATCGGACAAACTGCACTTTCTTAAGAGATATGTCAGTGGTTCGGCCCAAAAATATCTTGAGGGCACCTTCTATCGTAAGGACGAGGAAGCTTATAATGATGCGTGGAAGAAGTTAAATCGGCGATATGGCCAGCCATTTATAATTCAAAGAGCCTTTAGAGAGAAGCTGTCAGATTGGCCGAAATTACAGTCCAAGGATGCTGAAGGATTAAGAGATTTCTCTGATTTCTTGAATGCATGTCTGCAGGCAATGCCTCATGTGAAGGGTTTGGACATTCTAAATGATTGCGAAGAAAATCAAAAGTTGACACTAAAATTACCAGACTGGCTAGCTACTCGATGGAACCGTCAGGTCACAATAGCCCTCACAGAAGGAAAGGAATTTCCCTGTTTCCAGGATTTTGTTCAGTTCATGACACTAGAAGCAGAAATTGCCTGCAATCCAATCACTTCCACTTTTGCACTACGTTCATCTGAGTCTTACAATGATCAAAGGAACACAAAGATTAAAAGGAATAAGGCCAGTGTCTTGAACACTCAAACTCTTGAAGACAGTAATGATCACCCAGCAAATCAAGAAAGAAAGAAAACTCAGTGTATGCTGTGTCACGATACCGGTCATTATCTGCATAAGTGCCCAGAGTTTATGTCCAAGTCTCTAGAAAGCAGAAGGGCTTATGTTAAAGACAACAGGCTGTGCTATGGTTGTTTAAGGCTGGGCCATGGTGCCAAGGAATGTCGGCGTCGACACACCTGTGAGTTGTGTAAAGGTAGACACCCTACTTGTCTCCATGACGACAACTATAAGAAAACCACTAAGGGACCCTGGCAAAGCAAGGATTCGCGACCAAAGCATGAAACTGAGCCTACGGCTGTTATGTCACTCAATGTCCATAGTAAAGGTCAAGAAGTTAGTACCTCAATGATAGTGCCGGTATGGGTGTCTTATAAAAGGAATCCATCTAAAGAAAAGCTTGTTTATGCGCTTTTGGATACGCAGAGTGACACCACCTTTATTGATGAAGATGTAAGCAAGGAATTACAGGTGGCTACACAGCCAGTAAAACTAAAACTTACTACAATGATGGGAGCAATAGAATCATGAAAAGTGAAAGAGTTTCTGACCTTTGTGTAAGAGGCTATGACTCCACTATACATATTGACCTCCCTTCTACCTACACAAAGGACTGTATACCTGCAAATCGAGAGCACATACCAACTCGTGAGACGGCAAAACATTGGGAACACCTCACAACCATCGCAGATAGTTTACCTCCTCTTCTTGACTGTGAGGTCGGTCTCCTAATTGGATACAACTGCCCCCGAACTCTAGTCCCAAGGAGGGTCATATCTGGTAAAGATAATGAGCCATATGCAATTCTTACAGATTTGGGGTGGAGTATTGTAGGCTGCTCAACACTGCAAGCTGGTACATTTATGGCAACTGGTCATTGTCATCGAGTAACTGTTAAAGAGCTCCCTGCAATGACACCAGTCGATGCAATCAAAATTCTCGAGTCTGATTTTAAGGACACCCATGGAGATGGCAAAACTGTCTCTCAAGAGGATCTAATTTTTCTGGACATACTGAGGAAAGGCATAAGGAAAAATGAACAAGGACATTATGAAATGCCCCTGCCATTTAAGGAACGACCATGTCTGCCTGACAACCGGCAGCTTGCTATAATAAGACTCAATCACCTAAAAAGGAAATTCTCTGTAAATGAGAAGTACAAGGATAATTACATTATCTATATGAAGGATCTCATTGAAAGAGGTGATGTAGTGGAAGTACATGAAGAAGGTGCTGGTGGTGAAAAATGGTACATTCCTCATCATGGAGTATATCACTCAAAAAAGCCGGACAAGTTGCGAGTTGTATTTGACTGCTCTGCAAGACACAAAGGTAACAGCCTCAATGAACACCTACTGTCAGGTCCGGATATGATAAACAATCTAACAGGTGTTCTCATTCGCTTTCGCCAGCATCACATTGCTTTGATGTGTGACACTGAGAAAATGTTCCATCAATTTCATGTCCCAATTAAAGACCGTGATTATCTACGTTTCTTGTGGTGGACAAATGGAGACACTAACACACAACCCCGAGACTACCGAATGAAAGTCCATCTATTTGGTGCAGTGTCTTCTCCAGGTTGTGCGAACTATGGGCTAAAACAGCTGGCAAAAGATAACAGTCATTTATATCCAATGGGTGCACAATTCATTGCAAGAGACTTTTATGTGGACGATGGAGTAACAAGTGTAGAGTCAGCAGAAAGGGCTATTGAGCTGGCACTAGAAGCACGTGAACTATGTGCAAATGGTGGTCTCCGTCTTCACAAATTCGTATCAAATAGTAATGTGGTCCTACAGAGTATTCCTCCATCAGAACGTGCAACAGACACTAAAACGAAAAACCTCACATTGAATGATATGTCTCTTGAGAGAGCACTTGGAATTCACTGGGACATTGAAAGTGACAGTTTCACATTCAAAATTACAGCAAAGGACCAACCAGCAACACGTCGGGGCATACTGTCCACTGTTGCCTCCATCTACGATCCCCTGGGTATTGTCGCTCCATATCTCCTTAATGGCAAAGGGATCCTGCAGGAGATGTGCCATCAAGGTACTGGTTGGGATGATCTACTACCTGAAAGACTAAGGCCACGGTGGGAGAGATGGCTAGATGATCTCACAAACTTAGAAAGAATTAGTATAGCCCGATGTTATGTACCAACTAACTTTGGGAAGGTGAATAAAAGGGAACTACACCACTTTTCAGATGCTAGCAATAAGGGATATGGTCAATGCTCCTACCTGAGGTTGAAAAATGAAAAGGGAGAAGTTCATTGTGCTCTTATCATGGGCAAGGCCCGTGTTTCTCCTTTGAAGGTAGTTACCATACCCAGACTGGAACTGACAGCAGCAGTAGTCTCAGTCACAGTTAGCAACATGCTCAAAGAAGAGCTAAGCTACACCAACGTGGAAGAGTTCTTTTGGACGGATTCCAAAGTTGTATTAGGGTATATAAACAACGATGCTCGACGCTTCCACACCTTTGTAGCAAATAGAGTACAGAAAATACGCCACTGTTCGAATCCTCAACAGTGGGCCTATATATCAACTGATGAGAATCCCGCCGATAATGCCTCCAGAGGAAGAACGATAGATGAGCTAC
This sequence comes from Trichomycterus rosablanca, assembly GCF_030014385.1. NCBI lineage: Eukaryota > Metazoa > Chordata > Actinopteri > Siluriformes > Trichomycteridae > Trichomycterus > Trichomycterus rosablanca. Next base: position 77,994 of record NW_026947031.1, on the reverse strand, counting down.
TTTCATCTAATTGGTTTACGGGCCCCAAGTTTTTATGGGAAAAGGAAATTAAACCTTCAACAGAATTGATCCATGATCTTCCAATAGGAGATCCGGAAGTCAAAAGGTCCCATGTACTTCAGACAAGGACCAAAGAACAAGTGACCCTTGCAGACAGGCTGTCTAAGTTTTCCTCATGGTCACGAGCCATCAAAGCAGTAGCACGTCTTTTACGTCGTGTAAAGAAAGACAAATCAAATACACTCTCCACGGTAAAAGAAAGGCAAAGCGCAGAGCTTCTTTTCATCAAAGATCTACAAAAGCAAGCTTATGAAAATGAAATAAAGCTGTTGAGCAAGGGAAGTCAATTGCCAATTCACAACAAACTGTACAGTCTTGATGTCTTTCTGGATAAAGATGGTGTACTCAAGGTGGGAGGAAGACTTGGTCATTCATCCTCCTCAAGTTCATTCAAACACCCAAAGGTCATCCCTAAAGGTCATCACATAACCAGTTTGATAATTGCTCATTACCATGAGAAGGTAAAACACCAGGGCAAAGGCTTCACTATCAATGAAATCAGATCCAATGGCTATTGGATTACTGGACTAAACAGAGCAGTTGCATCTCACATTCATCAGTGTGTTACATGTCGAAAGCTCAGAAGACCAGTTGAAGGTCAAAGAATGAGTGACCGACCTACAGAACGGGTAGAACCCTCACCACCGTTCACTTTTTGCGGGATGGACTGTTTTGGTCCATTTCTGACTAAACAGGGCAGAAAGCAACACAAAAGGTATGGTTTGCTCCTTACTTGCTTTTGTTCTCGTGCCATTCATATTGAGATGTTAGAAGACATGTCAACTGATGCATTTATTAACAGCTTGAGATGCTTTATTGCATTACGAGGTACTGTTCGTCAGATAAAGTGTGACCAAGGCACAAACTTTGTAGGTGCAAAGAATGAATTGAAGGCTGCATTACAAGAACTTGATATGGATAGACTGAAAACCTTTCTTACGGAAAATCAGTGTGAATTTGTTTTGAATGCACCTCATTCCAGCCATGCAGGAGGAGTATGGGAGAGGCAAATAAAGACTGTGAGAAACGTGTTAAATGCCACACTTCTACTTTCGTCAGGAAGACTCACCGACTCATCTCTACGGACCTTTCTCTATGAAGCTATGGCAATAATTAACAATCGTCCACTCACTGTCGACAATCTGAATAGTCCCAACAGTTTGGAGCCTCTCACACCAAATCATCTAATCACTATGAAATCCATCACAGCTTTACCTCCTCCAGGTAAATTTGAAAGAGAAGATCTGTATGGTCGCAAAAGATGGCGTCAAGTTCAGTATCTGACAGAACATTTTTGGAGTCGTTGGAAAAAGGAGTACTTGCACAACATCATAGCAAGACAGCGTTGGCATATTACTAAAAGGAACTTGCAAATTGGAGATGTAGTGATAGACTCACAGGACACTTTACCAAGGAACTGCTGGAGACTCGGAAGGGTCATAGAGACTGTTATTGATAAGGACGGTCTGGTTAGAAGGGCTAAAATCTCTTTAGGAGATAGAAATTTAAACAAAAAAGGTGAACGTCTTGGAAAGCCTTCAGTGGTAGAACGACCAGTTCAAAAGTTGGTTTTATTGCTAGAAGCGGTTTAGAATGGTACAAGGACTGTAAACTGTGAAACATTAAGAGTTATTTCAAATGTGGAAATTATATGTGCATGTTCTTTAGTTAAAACACATATAATTTGGTGGGAGTGTAAATAACCCCAAAGAATAACAATGTTTTTGTATTTGTTTAGTAAGTGCTAATTATTTTGTATTTTATTGCCTGTGAATTTAACCACCACATACAGTATGTTTGTATGAGGGACTTTTATTGTGAAACTAGGTGAACTCAGGTTAACGGTAAAAAACAGATTAGTTTGGCGGCAGAGCAGCAGCTGAAAGGAGCAAATAAAGCAGCTTTTATATGGTTTTAGCCCCCCTTTAAGAGGCACAAGGTGTGTAAGTTATGTTTTATTGTTAATTAGTATGTTTATATTATCTATAAGTAAAGTTTGATAAATGCGTCTGTCGGAAGGATCCGCACATTAGCGCGAATGCTAAAGCTAACATTGCCCAACGTATGTATGTAATGCAAGAGGGTAGTTTTGTATGTTTGCAAGGGTATGTAACGAATTGTTATGTTAGTTTATGTGCTTATGTACATGTTTATATGGAAAGGTTGTTCTAGAAGAATGTGTCATAATTGTTTGTATGTTTTATTTCTTTCAGCTCTTACAATGCTCAGAAGGTTTAACGTAAGCTGTCAAGGAGAAGCAATAAATGCAATTTATACCATCAGTCAAGTCTCAAGCCATCATTTAAAGGGGGATGCTACAATTAAGCTTATGCAGTGGAAGTGAGTTTACACTGCTTTCTTTTAGCTGGAGGGAAGCACAGGCTTTTTTGTCGATGTTACATTTCTCAAAAACTTAAACCTCATTCGAATCTTAAGACATTTAGTTGAATGTTGAAAGTTAAATATAAGTAATACAAAGTGTATTTTCCAGATGAAGTGTTTTGTTGCAGCAGTGCACACACACCAATGCACACAGTTATAAGGACACTTCCTTCTACTACTTGTAGAATTTCTACAGTGCACCTTTTTTTGTATTGTAAATCTTGCTATTTTTGTTTCTAGGTGAATGCAGACATCATATGTGTTGCCTGTAACAGCCATGCAAGGGGTTTGAGTTGTCTTGAACGTTTCTGATGAGTGGAGTTTTAACCCAATTTCCATCTGCTGCACCTGTACTGCATGGATTCTTGACCATTTCTGCATGGTAGTATAAAAACTGCTACCCTCCTCGCTCCTGTAATGCAGACCACATTTACAGCTTCGTAAAGCTAATTAAAAGCTTCGTGTTTAATTACTTTGACTCTTGCTGAACTTTAAATTTGTGCATGTCGCAACACACATGGAACACATGAGCAAAGAAGAGTGTAACATTTCTGAAGGCATTGATCTATGCTACTTCTGTTACTATTTGCAATAAAATAAGTGTGCTTACCTTCAACGTGTCTTGCTTCGTTTTCATTTTGCGACGTTGAACTTGGGTCCATCAGATCATCAAATGCCAGATACAGTAGTCTTTTGCTGAGTTATCCATGTTTTTGTTTTGATTTTGTAATGTAACTCAGGAAGTATGAAAAGTAAACAAAGATCTTGTCCAGCTACTGGACAATGTATGACCTAATTTTCAGGGCTTGGTATAAGGTGTGAATTCATGCATGCTGCAATTAGTCCAAGTCTAATGTACACGTGTGTGTGTGTATAAATATTTTTTTACTATATTAAGTAGATTAAATATTCAAATGTCTAAACTTTTCTTAACAGAGGTAAGATCCACGAATGTTATACTTTCCATTAACTTTAAAGAAACCTTTATTTTTCTTACATGTACTTGACCCTTTATTTAGCTCTGTTTAGACAAGTATGAGGTTTCCTAGTTGCACTAATGGAGAATAAATGCATATGGTCATATGTACAATTCAGCTTGGCCACTGCAGAAACTGTTTCTCTGCCTGTATGAACTGGTGTGCCTGCGACCTCGCCCAGTGTAGTTATGTCCTAAGTGCGAGTTAAGAAAGAGGTAAAAAAAAAACCAGTAATAGTTCTACCTTGCAGCGTACTGGATACAATACTAACTACTTTTTTCATGTTGTGAGCATATGGTGTGAAAGTTCGACGAGGTCAGAATCCGAACTGGGAAATTGCAGCTCGGGTGAAAATCGCTGCTTAATGCAGATGTCAAAAAGACGTGTATGCGTATGTGTTCAATATGTAGAACGCGGTGATGATGATGAGACCAAAGTAAGATCAATTTAAATAGAACGCGATGCATTTAAGATGTTCCGACCTTTTCCAGACGTCTCTGAGACGTATATGTGCTATCAGGGATTATTATTATTTTATTTTTATAATTATTAATTGTTGCCTTTGTGTTTGTTGTAATAAAAAAAACTCTTCATGTTTTAAAGTGTAAAAGCATAAACAGCACCGTGTATAAAGATGAATCCTCTTGTGCCTAGTTGGTTTGTAGTGTTATTTTTAAGCTTCTACTGGTGTGAATGTGTGAGTTGGAAAACAAAACATGACATTAAGAAACTGCTTGGAAGAACGTCTAGGACTGACTGTAGTCCTCTCTAAAGCTACCTCAGCAGTGTTGGGGTAGTTACTCAAAAAATAATCCATTACTCATTACTCATTACATAACTAAAATTGTAATGGGATTACTTTACTCATTACATCCTGGAAAATGTAATCTCGTTCCTCATTACTTTACTTTCACGTTACATTCTAAACCCAAACAAATACTGTATACTGGAATCACATACAAACAAATTCCATTTATTTACTTTATTTATTTAGTTTCAGAAAAATCCTCTCTTGTACAGAGATGTGCCTGTGTTTGTTTCCGCTTTAAAACATACACGCCATGAACCAATCAGATTTAACATCATTAAACAAGTTTATTTCTTAATTATTTGTCCTTATACTAGAGGAGCGACTCGGTTCTTTTAGTTCATTTCAAAAGAGTCGTTCAATAGAATCGGTTCGTTCTAGAACGACTCATCACAGTAACTGTAATGTCATTACAAATATGTAACTGTAACGCGTTACATGACTTCGTTACAGATAAAAAGTAATCACGTGACTGTACCGCGTTCCCCCCAACACTGTAGCTGAGAGATACAGGGCTAATGGAGATGTTTTACTGCTAAGCTGCTGTTCAACTCCAGTCCAGTTGGTGACGCTGGTGCGTCTTAAGTTGTTCTGCCAACCGCCATTAAACATCATAAGAAGAACAAGAAGCTGCTGTGTTTGTACTGTAGAGCCTCATCTGTAAGTAAAATATGTATTTAATTATAACCCTTATATTTAATTATAACCACATTCTAATTAATAATAAAACTAGAGTTCATAATAAAACATCACTGTGAGGATTTGAGGAGCTTTAACTCTAGTTTTATTTAAACAAACAAACTATTAGCTGCTCCGCTAACTGTTAGCATCACACATGATTCAGTACTGATGAACCGATTCATTGAACCGATGAATCAAAGGATTGCAACGGATTCAGAGTTTATTCATTATTAAATCTAACATTTTGATATAAACGCGTCACATTTTCAGCTTTGTTTACAGTTTTTAATGTTTGATAGAAACAGCGAGTTCTTGTAGCTTTGTTTACAGGTTGTTTTACAGGTTTATAGTAAAAGTTAAAAGTATTAGTACAGCACTGTTATTGGGAGTGGATGAGAAACTAGATGTAAAGAACATCAGACTTCATCATTTCACTTTGGGCCACAAAACCACTTCCACCAAACTCAAAGGGTTGTTTCCCAGACAGGGATTAAGTCTTATAGTCCAGGACTACATTTAGCTTTAAATAGAGAATCTCCATTCAAAATGCTGTGTAGTCTAGGACTAGGCTTAATCCCTGTCTGTGAAACCAACCCAAAAAGTTCTATTAGAAGTCTTTTCTGTCTGATGCTGCTCAGTCCCACAATAGTTTCAACATTTTCACTCTGTTTACAGCCTCACAGCATTAAAAATAAACAGTTAAAACAGTCTGAAAGAGTATTCCTGGATTTCTCTTTAATAGGGAATAAAGTACATTTGTCTATCTGTCCGTCTGTCTGTCAGATCTTTTAATAATGCAGTCAGCAGAAGAGGGACACGTCACCCCCATAGATCTACAAAATGAAGGATTCCAAGAGAAACTAATAAAAAAGGAGGAGGAAGAAGATGGAAGTTACTTCTGTAAGTAAATGTGGAGCAATTTGCCATGTTAGTACAGTACAGTGTGGTTAGTATAGCAGAAATAATAAGAGAATGTGGATAGTGGGATTAGAACCTGTACTGTACCGTACTGTCCTGTGTAGAAGTGCTGATACTTCCAGTCTGGATTAAATCTAAGTAGTATTTATTTGTGGTAACTAAACCCACAACCTTCAGTTTCCTCCAGTTGTTGAGTTTCTTCTTCACATATTGATGAATTTCAGGTGAAGGATCTTTAATCCCTGTGGAACACGTCACCTCTGAGGAACACCTCACCCCAGAGGACCAACAGTGTGGAGGTTTCCAGATGAAGCCTGTGAAGAAGGAAGAACCTGAAGATAAAGATGAACTCAGTAAGTAAAAATAACATTTATTATTGAATGTATTTGTGTCTATCACTAATACTAACACTAACAGCACCACTAAACCCTCACAGTCACGCAAACGACTCTAATCTCTATTTACACAAATAAAGAAAACCGTCGACCCCAACTTGTGAGAATCTGTTCAGCCATGATAATAGAGACAGCAGCTGATCTGGTGTTAAGAACCACACAAACTACAATAATAATAATAGTAATAAGTTTAACTTATATAGCGTCTTTCAGCAAACTCAAGGTCGATGTACAATGACAAAACAAACATAACAGAAGGGATCGATTACACATAGAATTCAAGAAGAAAAATTAAAGTATTGTGTATAGAGAAATTCACAGAGAGAAGAGATCCAGCAAAGAGTCGAGCAGAGAGTTCTAGAGTGCCTCCCATAGTGGACAACCTAAAGAAATGAATCATTCATGATGCATCATGGTACAGGACTTTATCATCAGATCTCAGTTTAACATTTACTAACAATCTTTATTATTTATAATGTTATAAATGTATTTGATTATTTATAATGTTATAAATGTATTTAATTATTTATAATGTTATAAATGTATTTGATTATTTATAATGTTATAAATTAGGGCTGCATGATATTGGAAAAAACTGACATTGCGATATTTTTTTTTCCCTGCGATAATATTGCGATATAAAAAAAATGCAGGAATTTTCACCACATTATCAATAATATTAATAATGCATGTATCTTACTCTAATTAAGGGGCTCATCTGTGAAAAAGGGTGGTGCCTACAGGGGATACAAAAGATTATGACAAACTACATCTTTGTACTCGATTAAAACTGAGCATTCAACTAAGAAAGCTTCAATATCACATGAGGGAATTAACAGGATTGACAAAATTGGTCATTTAATATTTTATTTCACAATCAAAACCTCTTCAAGTAGTAAACATTATTTAAAAAAAACAAAAGATCTTTCGGCTTCAGCCCAGGGGCTCCAAATAATTGAGGGCCCCGGATTGGCTGCTTTATTTATTTATTTATTTTATTTTGTTAGTTATTTTGGTTAATAAGAATAGGGAAGTTTTTTTGTTCCCGATACTGATCCCGATTATTAATTTTGATCCCGATCCGATACCGAGTCTCAAACCGATACTTGTATTTTCTAGATATTGTCTAGATAAGAACTGGATAATACTGTTCACACAGTGCACACTTCAAGTACATTACAGTTATTCACATTAATCCAGTGTATATGTTTAACAACTGAATAGCTCTGCAGTGCTGTAGGGAAAAATGCTGCATCCAAGCTATTGGCTTAATGTTTTTGTATTTTTAGAAAAATCAATCAAAATGAGTGAGAAATTACAGTTTTACTTTAAACTTTACATTCAAAGAAAAAAAAAAATCTGTTTAATGCAGTGATACACTAAAAATGAACAGAAATCTGTGTAGCAGCTTAACTTGAATATAAGAAAAAAGTTACTTAAAAGCATTACAGTAAAACCTGAATACCAAAATAAAATGGAAAGGCTTTTTTGTTATGAAGGAAAGCCAGTTCTTAAAGTGCTTGTATTGTGACAATGGTTTGATGGACGTTTGTACACGAAGTGAGTGTGTTTTGACCCTTTAGGCCTTCCATAGAACATGAAATTGCGTGCTTCACTCCAGCTGTCCGGTATTCGGTACCTTAACAGAAGAAGTTAATGTTGTTAAAGTTGTTCTGCTCCCGACAATATGTGAATATAGCGTGTATTTATTTCTTTATTAAGCAAGTGCATCACTACGTTGTTTTGTAAACCGTTGTGATCCTTGACTCACAC
>NW_026947031.1:0-65000 GCF_030014385.1 Trichomycterus rosablanca | reverse complement strand
CTATATACTTTATACATATACATTTATATATATATATATTATTATTATATATTTATATTTATATTATACATTTATATATATATATATATATATATATATATATATATATATATATATATATATATATATATATACAGGGGTTGGACAATGAAACTTAAACACCTGGTTTTAGACCACAATAATTTATTAGTATGGTGTAGGGCCTCCTTTTGCGGCCAATACAGCGTCAATTCGTCTTGGAAATGACATATACAAGTCCTGCACAGTGGTCAGAGGGATTTTAAGCCATTCTTCTTGCAGGATAGTGGCCAGGTCACTATGTGATGCTGGTGGAGGAAAACGTTTCCTGACTCGCTTCTACAAAACACCCCAAAGTGGCTCAATAATATTTAGATCTGGTGACTGTGCAGGCCATGGGAGATGTTCAACTTCACTTTCAAACCAATCTTTCACCAGTCTTGCTGTGTGTATTGGTGCATTGTCATCCTGATACACGGCACCACCTTCAGGATACAATGTTTGAACCATTGGATGCACATGGTCCTCCAGAATGGTTTGGTAGTCCTTGGCAGTGACACGCCCATCTAGCACAAGTATTGGGCCAAGGGAATGCCATGATATGGCAGCCCAAACCATCACTGATCCACCCCCATGCTTCACTCTGGGCATGCAACAGTCTGGGTGGTACGCTTCTTTGGGGCTTCTCCACACCGTAACTCTACCGGATGTGGGGAAAACAGTAAAGGTGGACTCATCAGAGAACAATACATGTTTCACATTGTCCACAGCCCAAGATTTGCGCTCCTTGCACCATTGAAACCGACATTTGGCATTGGCACGAGTGACCAAAGGTTTGGCTATAGCAGCCCGGCCGTGTACATTGACCCTGTGGAGCTCCTGACGGACAGTTCTGGTGGAAACAGGAGAGTTGAGGTGCACATTTAATTCTGCCGTGATTTGGGCAGCCGTGGTTTTATGTTTTTTGGATAAAATCCGGGTTAGCACCCGAACATCCCTTTCAGACAGCTTCCTCTTGCGTCCACAGTTAATCCTGTTGGATGTGGTTTGTCCTTCTTGGTGGTATGCTGACATTACCCTGGATACCGTGGCTCTTGATACATCACAAAGACTTGCTGTCTTGGTCACAGATGCGCCAGCAAGACGTGCACCAACAATTTGTCCTCTTTTGAACTCTGGTATGTCACCCATAATGTTGTGTGCATTGCAATATTTTGAGCAAAACTGTGCTCTTACCCTGCTAATTGAACCTTCACACTCTGCTCTGACTGGTCCAATTTAGCCATGAAACCTCCCACACTAAAATGACAGATGTTTCAGTTTCATTGTCCAACCCCTGTATATGTGTGTGTGTGTGTGTGTGCGCGTACATATATGTATGTATATATGAATACTATTTGAAAACTACTATATATGAAACTATTTGAAAACTGTGGCACAAACTTTTGTTTGACCATGCTGGCTAGCAAGAGACAGAATCATAGATTAGTTGGGGGTGGGTTGAATAGTGTGTTATTTGCAAGCATATGCATGACAAAAGAGGACTGATAGTGCTCTAATGGTTATGTAGAAAGAGGGGGTTTGTCCTAAGGATCTCAGATTTTCAGTCAAGCTAGTGTTAAATAGAGCTGAGGACAAAGACCCAAGACCAGTTCAAAACTCTGCATTGGTCAATCATCAGACAACCATTCACACCTTCTTGTGTGAAGTACTAGCTCATTATCTATTGAACGTGTGCGAATGAACTAGATGGAGCCACAAAGCATGATGGGTGAAGTCAAACTACACCTATTTATCTGAGCAGAAAAGTGATTTACATTTAATCCTAAACACAAACAAGGAATTGAAAGGCTATTCTGTAAAGTGAAATGACATGAACTTAGATAAAGCTTTTATGATAAGAATCTAAGTCATGTAAAATGCTGTATGTATATTTGTGTGAATTAGTTTCTACTGTATATGAGGAACAATAAGAAAACTATAAGAGGAAACACCCACCTATAGATTTATCTGTATTTCTGATTATTATACATTATGATTTTCCTTTAAATTGTAAGTAAACTAAAACATAATATAAGCCCATTTCCGTTTTAATTTAGATTGTTTTTAAATGGAATAATCTTGATTACGTGAATTGTTATTGTTATTAAAAGGAATTCTCTTGTTTCCACAGAACAATTCCACTTTATAATGATAGTACACCACCTGTAGTTTACAGTTAATATCAAGACATTCTGATGTATCATTTCTAAATACATTCTATAAATGTGACAATATAAACGGACTTTATAATATAGACCATGTGACTTGTACCATAAAACAGGGTTTAAATCAGGGGTAGGCAATTACATTTTTCAAGGAGCCACATAAGAAACTGGGTTGGTGGAGGGTCGGACCAATAAGGTGAACTTAATTATGATCTGTATACATTTTTTCTTTTTATTTACATTTTCAGCATTTAGCAGATATCTTAATCCAAAGCGATTTACAATACAGTTACAGTATACAGTCTGAGCAATTGAGGGTTAAAGGCCTTGCTCAAGGGTCCATCAGCAGACTGCCCACTCTTTATTAAAAGCAGTACATTGTACAGTTCTAATAAGCTGTTAATGTTTAGATGTTACAATCAGATAATTAGAAGTAGGCAGAGTAAAAACATCAACATTATTTCACTATTTAAAGAAACAAATGCAAAAAAAACCAAATGTGAACAAAATGTGCAGGTTTTTAAACTTTACACTATTTTGTTTTAAGTCTAATCACCTAATTTGTTTTTCAGTCATTTGTTATTGTTGGATATTCTTTTTAAAATCACAAAGCTGGTCCTTGTTGCTTTTGCAGTTTAGTTAGAGAAGCTTCAGGTGTGACGCTCCACATCGTTCATGTTCTTATATTTCTGTTTAGTATCATAACAGCGATTTACAGCCTATATTCTGATCCGTACCCAGCGTTACACCTGACTTCAGTTAATAAATACTTCAGAAGTTCATGTCTTGTTAAAAACTCCACCGTCAGTCACACTCAGTTCTGTTCACATTACGGTGAAGCTGGAAACACTCGCACACGTAAATCAAAACTTACGGTAATTTAAAGATATAGCGCTCCCGTCAAAATCAATCTTGTTGTAATGCATGTTTGATGTACGTTTATTTACATCTAATTTTTAATTGCGACAAACCTCATGTGGGCCGGTTGGGGATGTCTCGCGGGCCGGATGTAAAATGACGATTATAAAATGACTAATAGTTTAATGATAAAATATTACTAGCTGTAATACCAAGGTAAACAAAATACATCACAAAAAAGTATTAATCGGAATGTAAAATGAAACTATATTATTATTAATAATAAAAGATTCACTAGTAGTACACTGATCGATCATTTGCCATTTCAGTTTGACTTCACCCATCATGCTTTGTGGCTCCATCTACTTCATTTGCACACGTTCCATAGATAATGAGCTAGTACATCACACAAGAAGGTGTGAATAATTGGCTGATGATTGACCAATGCAGAGTTTTGAACTCGTCTTGGGTCTTTGTCCTCAGCTCTATTTAATGACTAAACTCTAGACCTGTAGCTGAGATTTCCACTTAGCAAATAATGAACCGTCCTCCACCAGAATGTACATGAGAAGGTGTGAATGGAGGGCTGTGGACTGAACAGTGTTGCATTGTTCTATCATCATGAGTCTTTGTTCTTTGTGTTTATCTATAGGCTCCTTTGTTAAAAGAAATTCTCATATTTACGTTTAATTATCCCACCATCTTCTAGTGCAAGGGTGTCAAACTCATTTGTCAAATTAATACAATATATTTAGAATGTATATCTACATTGTCCTCCTTTACCACAGACACGGCCTCATAACACAAGAGACGCACCGGTTTCTCTTCCTAAAGCACAAACTTGTATTCACTTTCATTACATTTGTTCATTCTGCTTAATTTTCTCTTTTTGTACATGTTGGGATTATGTTTAACCCTTGTATTATGGTGAGAAAAAAATACATTGATTATATTGCGGGTCATTTTTACCCGTATTGTGTAAATCCACTCAACACAGTCAAAAATGAAGTTAAACCAATAAGAACTTTATTTTAAATTATACAAACATTTAGAAGAAACGAGAAGAAGAGATATATAATTTTAACTCTATATTAAATAACTCAATTTCAATTTAAGAAGACACAAACTGAAAAGAACTGATTTAAATTTTTCCCTCTTCACGAACCCTTTTTTTGGGTTTTCAATGTTCGACATTTTCAGTGTTCCCCACATGATGGACAGAATGTGACTGTGTGCTTTCTGCAGATGTATTTCTTACACCTCACACAGCAGGTACTTGTTTTACTGTCATCTCGGGAGGGACAGACTTGACATCTTTTGCGTTTCTTTGCACCTATATCCAAAGGATCCATTGTTGGTTGGTCAGATGCCCTGCCCTGGACTTTTGCGATGACAGCTGCAGCTGCTGGGGATCGAGCTGGCCTGGCCCGGTTCTGGATCTTGGGAGTGACGAGTGCTTTGCCTAGTTCTTCCAGGAAAAGTCGACGTCGGTACAGTTTGCTGGCATTCCACTGCTGGTTGATCTCAATCCACAGCACATAGGCATTGTAAGCAGACACGTCCACAATGTTGTAGAAAACCACCAAGGGCCAACGGGCAGTCTTGCGCTGGCAGCTATATGTTGCTATGACTTTGTCAAGATTGTCAACTCCTCCTTTGGTGGAGTTGTAATCCAGGATCATTTGTGGCTTCATGTCCTCTCTCGTGCTCAGAGATGCATCTTTGTGCATTGTGCTCATCACAAGAACATTCTTGTTTCTCTTTGGGCAGTAAGAAACAAGTGTTGTTTTCTCTGTGAAAACAAATTTTGAGTAATGCAGAGGTCTTCCTTGCATCTTCAGAATCTCACTGGGAAGTTCTGGCTTATTTTTTCTGACTGTTCCCAACATAGTCAGCTTTCTTTCCTGAAGTTCATCTCCAAGACGGTAGGATGTAAAGAAGTTGTCACATGTGATGTTATGACCTTGCAGCCCTTCAGTCATCTCCAATACCACACACATTCCCTGATTCTTTTCAGGTGCTCCTCCAGGTGACTTTCCAGTATATACTTGCAGGTTCCATGCATAACTGGATTTTGCATCACAGGCTGCCCATATTTTAATGCCATATTTCGCAGGCTTGTTTGGCATATACTGTCGGAAAGGACAGCGTCCTCTGAATGGTACGAGGCGCTCATCCACAGTAACATGGGGGCCAGGATTATACAATAAAGGCAGGATTTCGACCCATTTATCCCAAACATCTCTGATCGCTGCAAGTTTGTCTCTCTCGCGACGACCAGCTCTGGTGTCACGATTGTCAAATCGGATCACACGAGAGATCATGTGAAACATCTCCAAAGACATTGTTGCTCGGAATATTGGCCTTCCATTCTCTTCATTCCATAAACTTGCAGTTGCTTCACCCTTTGACCTGTATACTCCAGCTAATACCAGAATTCCAATGTAAGCATGCAAGTCAGTTGGATCCAGTGGCTTCCATTTTTCTTGAAAGACACGCCTCCCCTCCAAGTTGGTCATGTCGAGGATTATCTTTTCTATGGGTGGGGATATGAAGAGCTGAAATGCTGATTCAATATCATCAATTCTTGTGACAGCAAATCTTGTCGGACCAGGCGTCATTTTGATGACATTAGAAGATGACAATCTGCCTCGGCTTTGGTGTGGTGATGTTGACAATTTTATTTTACCATCTTTAGATGTCCATGTCCCCTCTGTGGATGACGATTGTTGCGTGTCTTGGTTTTCATCTGATGAAGGGACACCGGCAGACTCGTCCTCTGAATCTTCCTCATTGTGGGAAAATTGACGATCTGGATCATCAATAGCATTGTCCTCTGGCTCTGAAGGATCCTCCGACTCTGAAATCTCTTCCTCTACATCACTATCCCAGTTCATAAGCTGCGATAAAACTTCTTCAGCTGTAAATTGTTTGGAGCTCATTTTGGTGTATTTCTCAAAGAAAGGGCATGGAAACAGTGACAATGACAGAGGAGATTAAGTCCCTCTTCCACACACACACACACACACACACACACACACCTGGTTCTGAATGGCTATTCAGAGGCAGTCAAAATAAAAAATATCAAAGAGACATGTTTATTTTGGATTTAAACAGCTTGTTTTTGTCTGGGTCAAAATGACCCACAACATCATCTTTGTATACAAACTCTGTGCAGACACTCCACGACACATCAAAGTGTCCAGATTTTACACAGCAGTTCATGACCCTAGATGAGAAAAACTCATAAAATATCTTGGAAAAAAAGTAAGGATAACCTGCACTTTGGTCAACTCAAAAATTGAAATGGGTCAAATTGACCCGTAACATAATACAAGGGTTAAACATCATCTACTGATGGGATGGGGTCACGTTGCGTGTCAGAAAATCAGCATTCATTTTGGGAAATGCAGTTTTTGTAGGATTTTACAGTGTATTTTGAGACAATAGTTCTCCCCTCTCTAAGAGCCCCCCCTTTCAGCTAGACAGACAGAATGCTCCCTCCAGAACAGTTATGTAAGTTTTATTTGCTTTCTAGCAGTATCATAATGGAGTAAAACTATATAATAAAAACAATAAAGAAATTAATACAGTACATGCACATAGCTGTAGTTACAGTGTTACATCTGGTACAATATGAGATTAAACCAAACGTAAAATAGTGCTAATGAGTTAGCATTGTGTGAAAAAAATTGTTGCACCACCTCTGGTTTTCATAACGGTTTGAACTCTCTGAAGCATGGACTTAACTAATGACAAACAGTATTCTTCATCAATCTGCCTCCAACTCTCTCTTATTAGCTCCAGATCAGCTTTGCAGGTTGGAGCCTTGTCATTGACCATTTTCTTCAATTTCCACCAGAGATTTTCAGATGGATTGAGATCCGGACTATTTGCAGGCCATGCCATTGACATTATATGTTTTCTTCAAGGAAAGTTTTCACATCCTTTGTCCTATGGCAAGATGCATTATCAATGCATTAAAAATGAAGTCATTATCACCAAACATCCTTTCAACTGATGGAATAAGAAAAGTGTCCAAAATTTCAATGTGGACTTTGGCATTTATTGAAGACTGCATCTCCCCTGTGCATTTACCTGACATGCAGGCCCATATCATCAACAACTGTGGAAATTTACATGCAGTTATCTTCATACAGTGGTGTTCAAAAAAATAGCAGTCCAACACCATTAACCTGATGAATCACTGTTTTTAGTAGAAATGCTATTTCTACATAGCAAATAATTTACTTGAAAGTGTAGTAGAGTAATGAAAACAAAACAAACCCAACAATTAACACATGCATGCCGCTCATTCTGAGTAATCAAAGCATTGATTGAAAGGGGGTTGTTCAAAATAATAGCAGTGAGGAGTTCAGTTGGTGAAGTCATGCATTCTGCAGAAGAACAGGGGTCAATTTGGGCCCTTATTTAAGGTAGGAGGGTGGCAAATGTTGCACAGGTTGGTCATAGCGCATTTCCTTCTGAAATACTGGGTAAAATGGGTTGTTCCAGACATTGTTCTGATGAACAGCGTACTTTGATTAAAAAGTTGATTGTAGAGGGAAAAAACATACAGAGAAGTGCAGCAAATTATAGGCTGCTCAGCTAAAATGATCTCAAATGCCTTGAAGTGAAAACCAAAACCTGAAAGACACAGAAGGAAGCGTGGAACTGCTGTTCGAATGGATCAAAGAATAGCCAAAATGGCAAAGGCTCAGCCAATGATCACCTCCAGAAAGATCAAGGAACATCTGAAGTTACCAGTGAGTACAGAAGATGATTAAGTGAAGCCAATTTACCAGAAAGAACTCCTTGCAAAGTCCCATTGTTAAGAAAAAGACGTTTCCTGAATGGGGTAACATTTGCCAAGGAACACATTGACTAGTCCAAAGAGAAATGGCTCAACATTTTGTGGACTGGTGAAAGCAAAATTTTTCTTTTTGGGTCTAGTGGCCTTAGACAGTATGTCAGACGACCCCCGAGCACTGAATTCAAGCCAAAGTTCACTGTGAAGACAGTAAAGCATGGTGGTACAAAATGATGTGGGGATGTTTTTCATACCGTGGTGTTATGCCTATTTATCACATACGAGGGATCATGGATCAGTTTAAATATATCAGAATACTTGAGGAGATCATGTTGCCCTATGTCGAAGAAGAAATGTCCTTAAAATGGGTGTTTCAACATGACAATGACCCAAAACATCTTGGTTACAGATTGAGGTAATAGAGTGGCCAGCCCAATCCCCTGACCTCAGTCCCACAGAGAACTTGTGTTCTGATATCTGAAACGCATTTTTTTGAGGCAAAACCCAAAATTGCAGAAGAACTGTGGAGTGGAGTCTAATCATCCTGGACTGGATACCTGTTCTGAGGTGCCAGAAGTTGGTCGACTCCATGCAACACAGATCTCGGAAACAATTGTTATGTCACTAAATATTAGTTCAGTAATTTAAAGTAAAGTGAAACCTCAAACATTTTTTTCAGTTTATACATTTTTTGAGTTTTTAAAGAAAAATGCTGGCACTGCTATTTTTTTGAACAGCCTAATATTCATTTTTCTTAACTTTCTGTAAAGGATTAACACAAACTGGCTAAATTTTGTTAATGTTGTGATTTAGAATTGAAAGTGTAGTATTTTCAGTGCATTTGCATTTATGGAAATAAAAGTTATTATAATGATTTTGTGCTTTATTCACTTTTTTAAAATCACTGCTATTTTTTTGAACACTACTGTACATTTCATTGGACTGACACCAAACAAAAGTTCCAGCATCATCACCTCGCCCAATGCAGATTCACGATTCATCACTGAAGATCACTTTCATCCAGTCACCCACAGTCCACGGTTGCTTTTCTTTAGCCCACTTTAACCTTGTTCTTCTCTGTTTAGGTGTTAATGATGGCTTTTGTTTGGCTTTTCTTTATGTAAAGCCCATTTCTTTTAGGTGATTTCTTACAGTTCGGTCACAGACATTGACTCCACTTTCCGCCCACTTGTTTCTCATCTGTTTTGTTGTGCATTTTCTGTTTTCAAGACATATTGCTTTAACTTTTCTATCTTGATGCTTTGATGCCTTCCTTGGTCTACCAGTATGCCTCCCTTTTACAACCTTCCCATTTTGTTTGTACTTGGTCCAGATTTTAGACACAGCTTACTGAGAACAACCAACATATTTTGCAACATTCCATGATGATTTACCTTCTTAAAGGAGTTTTATAATCCTCTGCTCTGTTTCAACTGACATATCTTGTGTTGGAACCATGATTCATGTCAATCTGCTTTGTCAACAGCTCTCCGAGGTTAAACTGAAGAATAATTAGCAAATTTAATCTGCTGCAGATGTTTTGTTTTTAAACTGCAAATTACACAGTGATTTCATCATTTTTTTTCTCAGATTTGAGTGATTCCATATATTTTTTTCTCTATCACAACAATTATATTTGTTTCTTAATGCCAGAAGGTTGGATTTTAGAAAAATGATAGTTTTGTGGCATGTCTGTGATTTATTTTTACAATATACAAAATTAAACAATTGAAATAACATCCTGATTCCAGGATAGATGATAGATAATGAGCTAGTACTTCACACAAGAAGGTGTGAATGGTTGTCTGATGATTGACCAATGCAGAGTTTTGAACTGGTCTTGGGTCTTTGTCCTCAGCTCTATTTAAGGACTAAACTCTAGACTTGTAGCTGAGTCACTTGGTAAGAAGGATCTTCTGCACGTTCTTCATTAGAAACGACCTGCTGGAGACACCAGCTTTGTTAAAGTGGCTGCCAGGATTCTAACAGGAAGGTAAAGGGTTTTCTTATTTGTTTCTTTTACATTTATGTTGCATTTGTTGTTCTTTTTATTTTATGAAGTTATTTAATATTATCAGGTTAATATATTCAGACTGTTTAAAATAGCTTTATGCTCATAATTGTGGTGATTTATGAAGCCTTTTTTACTCCCAGCACACCAAAGATTTACACTTGTGAGCTAATTATTAGTCCTGTCATGAACTGGATTAGATTTGCTTGGTGCAGGACTGATGTTGAGAAAGTCAGATCTCTTATATCTTTATTTATATCAAGTTATTTATAGTTATTTAATTATTAATATCTGCAGTATTTATAAGTATTTTATCCTGATGTTCTTTGAATTCAGATTCTCACTTAAACGTGAAGTGAATTTAATGTTTTTATTACTTATTGTGGTATTAATGTAGTAATAATGCTAATGGATAATGCTAATAGTAATGCTAATGAATTGACTTGTTTCTTTGTTTCTGTTGCTTTCCAAGGAAACAGTTTCTACAGTCTTATCAAAGCATAAACATGAAGAACTTTCATCACTGCTCAGAGTGTGGGAGGAATTTTACTACGCAGAGTAATCTCAAACAACACCAGCGCATTCACACAGGAGAGAAGTCATATCACTGCTCAGAGTGTGGAAAGAGTTTTTCTCGTCAGAGTACGCTTCAACGACACCAGCGTGTTCACACAGGAGAGAAACAGTATCACTGCTCAAAGTGTGGGAAGAGTTTTTCTCGTCAGAGTACGCTTCAACAACACCAGCACATTCACACAGGAGAGAAGCCATATCACTGCTCAGAGTGTGGGAAGAGTTTTACTACACAGAGTCATCTCAAACGACACCAGCGTGTTCACACAGGAGAGAAGCCATATCACTGCTCAGAGTGTGGAAACGGTTTTTCTCATCCGAGTACGCTTCAACGACACCAGCGTGTTCACACAGGAGAGAAACAGTATCACTGCTCAAAGTGTGAGAAGAGTTTTACTTACAGTTATGCTCTTAAAGTACACCAGCGTGTTCACACAGGAGAGAAACCGTATAACTGCACTGAGTGTGGAAAGAGTTTTACTCAAAGTAGTGCCCTTAAAGTACACCAGCGTATTCACACAGGAGAGAAGCCGTATCACTGCTCAGAGTGTGGAAACAGCTTTGCTGAACATGGCACCTTTCAAAAACACCAGCGTATTCACACAGGAGAGAAACCGTATTACTGCTCAGTGTGTGGAAAGATTTTTGCTCATGAAAATAACCTCAAACGGCATCAGCGTATTCACATAGAAAAACTACATCACTGTTGAGAGTGTGGGAAGTATTTTATTGCATATTATGTTCTCCAACTACACCAGCACATTCACACAGTGGAGAAGTAATATCACCGTTCACTGTCTGAAAAGAACTTTAGTGAAAGGAATATTCTTTAAGTACACCACACCAGCGCATTCACATAAGAGGATGATCCATACTGCTGCTTATAGTGCAGATTAAGTTTTACTGGAAGCAGCATTTTTAATAGTTTTTGTGACTAGAGTCGTCTTGAAAAACACCAGTGCATTCAGAGGAGATAATAAAATGATACTCCACTACTGCATGTACAGAAAAAGCTATGTGTACTTTCTTTTTCTACTAATATCCACTAGAACTGTTCTACTTCAATTATCAAATGTACATGATTGTATGAATATGATCATTAATCATCAAAAGTAATGTGGTGTAATGTACCAACCTCAGATCTGAATCTGTTTTTATTCTTTATTCAAGTTTAATCTACTTTAATAAACACAGAACAACTTTTACTTTCAAGTGGAAGAATTTTACCCTGGTCTTTATGGTGTTTGCAAAGTTTTCATAAATGAATAGCCTCTTACTTTAACACTTCTAGGTCTACACTCCAAAATTCTAGTCTTTAGATGATTTCCACTTAGCAAATAATGAACCGTCCTCAACCAGAATGTACATGAGAAGGTGTGAATGGAGGGCTGTGGACTGAACAGTGTTGCATTGTTCTATCATCATGAGTCTTTGTTCTTTGTGTTTATCTATAGACCAAATTAGTGGTAGCTAAACTCCTTTGTTAAAAGAAATACTCATATTTACGTTTAATTATCCCACCATCTTCTAGTGCATAAAACCCAGTTCATATAAATCCTAGTGAAGAAAAGGTTAAATCCAGATGATTTGTTGTGGTGTTTTTGTACTAAATGCAGGTGAAAGAGGATCAGCAGCAGCAGCTGAGCTGTGTGTGTGGTTCTCTGTGTGTTTTGTCACTGTTTCAGGATCTTTTATTTGAAAAGCTGCGTGTAGAACAGAGAAAGTAAAAGACGACACACAGCGGAGTGAAAGGCTGAACGACGGACGTCTATAAGAAGCAGCTTGTTTACAGCGTCTCTTACTTATGGCCACAAACACCCTGAGAACACCTGATCTCGGAAGCTAAGCAGGGTCGGGCCTGGTTAGTACTTGAATGGGATCCCGCCTGGGAATACCGGGTGCTGGAAGCTTTTATCCACACACACCTACCTTTACTCCAAACCTCCTGTTACACACTGACCCAGCGGCTTTTTCTTCATCAAAGCTACACAAGGAGACAAAGATCAGCTCATACTTTCATTCTTACTACAGTAAAACACATTCAACTGACTTTTAAAGTGAAGTTCAGAATGTTGTACAGACATCATCGTCATCTAGTGGTGCTAGAAATAAATTACAGCTTGTTGCTTGGGTACAGATTTGTGACTTTATTATTATTATTTACATTGCTGTCTTCAGGATTTCCTCTTTAGTGATATTTATTGTTAATAGCTGTTCTGATCTAAAAGATGCTGCTGCCTTTGACCTTTAAAACAAGTGATTTGTGAGATAATTAAAATAAGTGAAATGTTTATTTTGTACTTTGGTTTTATATTATTTGTACAAACATTTGTTTTACGCAACTTTAAACCTGTAATAAAAGATGAACATTTTAAATGTGTCTTTATTTGCTTTAACTAAGCTAAAGTTTTTAACAGGGACAAAAATGACAGTTTGTGTAGCAGGGCTGGACATGTAAGTAAAATGTTTTTTTAAAGCTATAAAACTACTTCCACTGACCAAAGTACACAGTAGAGGTGGGCGATACCGGGAATTTTGGTATCGATCCAATACCAAGTAAATGCAGGGCCAGTATCGCCGATATCGATACCGATACCGATACTTTTTAATATTTAAGCTTCATAGATCCAAAAGATCTAGAATAGAATTTCGCCAAACATTGTACGTGACAACAAAATACTTTATCACAATCAACATTTTTGTTTAGAAACAATGGAACAGTAACAAAACAAAGTTTGCCTTAACATTAGGAAAATAACTATTTTTTGAGGTAGAAAAGGAGAAACCACAATACTAGGGATCAAGGCATTTTTCAACTGATCGGTATCGGCTTTACTAATGCCAATCGTAGTCCCGATATTTTGTTTTACGTCAGCGTTTAGCATTTTGTTTTAAGTCCAAAAGTGAAGTGTAATGTCTGCAGTGCGAGCGTTTCACGAGGCGGTAGTAGCAGAGCTGCGTTCATTACTGTAGAATTTTACTGTTTATATGGTGTGTGAGTCAAGGATCACTCCGGTTTACAAAACAATAACTTTTAATCCCAGTATGAAAACTTCAGGACCATAACATACAGATTTTACGAGTTTACGTTACACAAGACTGAACGACATCTCAGTATCAAGCACTCTGATTGGCTTAGTTATGTAACCGAGCGTCGTAGTGATGCACTTGCTTAATAAAGAAATTAATACACGGTATATTCACAAATTGTCGGGAGCGTTTAACACTTTAACTTAACTTTAACTTTTTAACTTCTTCTGTTCCGAATAGCGGACAGCTAGAGCCAAGCATGCTATTTCATGAACTATGGAAGCCCCAAAGGGTCAAAACACACTCACTTCGCGTAGAAACGTCCATCAAACCATCAAAATACAAGCACTTTAAGAACTGGCTTTCCTTTATAACAAAAGAGTGCCTTTCCATTTTATTTTGGTATTCAGGTTTTACTGTACTGCTGTTAAGTAACTTGTTTATATATATATATATCAAGTTAAGCTGCTACACCACTTCTGAGTGGAGATTGCTGTTCATTTTTAGTGTATCACTGCATTAAACAGAATTATGTTCTTTGAATGTAAAGTTCTAAGTGAAACTAATTATCTCACTCATTTTGAGTGTTCCAGTTTTACTACTACAATGCTGCACTAAGTTTGTTTACTTTTATTCTGTAAAAATAAAAGAAAATTAAGCAATAGCTTGGATGCAGGCAATTTTTTTCCTACAGCACTGCAGAGCTATTCAGTTGTTAAACATATACATTGGATTAATTTGAATAACTGTAATGTACTTGAAGTGTGCACTGTGTGAACAGTATTATCTAGTTCTTATCTAGACAATATCTGGAAAATACAAGTATCGGTTTGAGACTCGGTATCGGATCGGGATCAAAATTAATGATCGGGATCGGGAACAAAAAAACGTGATCCCTACACAATACAAAAATAAAAATTCTCCCCTCACTAGACATCTTTTCTAGTTCTTTCTTTCTTTGTTTCTTTTTTCAAATAGAATTGTTCTTAGGAAAAACAATAAAAAATAAGGAATTTTCTTCCTTTCAGTGCAATTCTGTTTTTTCTTAAATAAACAGAGTGAAAAAAAAAATATCACTCAACACAACTTAAAACAAGATCTCCTGAGGTAGAGGGCTGACAAACCACAATACAACAAAATTAACACACCACAACAAATACTGTAAACAGTTTCAAACTTATTCTGTTTTCTCTGAGGACAGCGCTGAGTGGGTGGGCCAGGCTGAGCCTACCTGCATGGCTGTTTGGCTGGCGCCGCTGAGCCACGTGACGGTGCAACATCAAAAGACGAGAGGGGGGAGGGTGCGCTGCTCCGTGCTGTGTGACACAGCGCAGCGCTACTCTTACAGACAGAGAGAGACTTTGATGAATCTGCGTGCACAGCAGTCAGTGCGTGCAGGAGAGAAAAAAAGCTTGAGTATCGATCTTTTTACACGAGTATTGCTCAATATCAATACCAGCGTTGGTATCGATATTATCGATATTTGGATCGATCCGCCCACCTCTAGTACACAGATCTCACACTTGTCAGAGAGTTAATAGGACCTGCTAGTTAGAGAAGGATCACTTGTTTGTTAGTCCAAAAGTGGGTGTGGCCTGTAAGGGCATTGACCCCTCACCTCCTTGGCGTTATTAGCGCCACGCTCTAACCAACTGAGCTAACCGGCCAGTTCATCTAGTTTTTGTAGATCTCTGTACATAATTTTACACTAACTCCATTCAACCAGCTGCATGGCAGCACAAAAACCATTTGAGTGTCTGCACACTTTTAGTGAAGTGCGTCTCAGTTTGCCGTCTCAAAACGGCAGACTGAACGAACTGGCAAAGTTAGCTAAAGAAAGAAATGCTCTGAACAAACCTTTTTTATTTCGGACATGCTGTTTCTCACATGTATTTCTCACACGCTTTTTTATCCCCTCATTTGTGTTTTTTAAAGCTTTCTCAATTTTGCATGTAATGATAAACTAATGTTTTATTTTATCGGTTGTTGTGATTAGCATTTATTTTAAGGTGAACTATAGGACACTAGGACCCAGCAGCACTGTTATTAACAGAGTTATGGTCCTTTATATTTCTGAGCGGTACCGCATGTAAACTCTAGATGTCGCTGTTGCACCACTTTCTAAAATACACCACACGAACATACCTGTACTGTGTCAGGACTCTCCCAGGTGTAGTAAATCAACGATTTAAACAAAGCGCAACAGTTTAGGGAAGGTCCTTTCCTGTTTTACATGAAGAAAAGTTGATTAAAAGGAACTCCAGTGTCACAGAGCCCTGACCTCCACTTAACCTGGGTAAAAACCTGGCCATTTTTGTCACATCCGGATGTGCACAAATTCCCACATTTACACTCCAGAATCTTAATAGTTGTAGCCAAGTGGACCTTAATGATCCAGTGACACTGACACACTGATATGCAGCCCTGGTTCTGGCTGTGTTGCTAAGTCGGGCAGTGAGAAAATCCAGGGGGAGCAATGCCCACCCCAGTTGCTTTAGTTTCGCCCTAAGCTGGACTCGAATCTAGGGCAGAAAAATTCGAGCTCTGCCCACTGCGCTACTCAAACAGCAGAGTAATAAACAGGTTGTTATGCTGATAAACCTGCGCACACACAGCGTCACCAAGATTAAAAGTGAACACTACTTAAAATAATAACCAAACACTTTCTAATTCCCACAATTCATTTTTTTATTTAAAATGTAGCGAATTACAAATCTCAATACAAAACAAACTTAAGTAAAAGTAAAATTACAGGGTGTAAAATCTACTTTAAAAAGTACAAGTACACAAAAAACTACTCAATAACAGTAACATGAGTAAATGTAATTTGTTACTTTTCACACCTATATAAGCCAAACTATGAAAATATGTGAAACACAAGTAACATCTGTGCCAACATATAAAAATAATAATACATTTTATTTATGGGTACCTTTCAAAACACTCAAGGACACCTTACAATACAAAACATCAGTACATAATTAATTACACAGATTAAGGGTAGGCGAGTTTAAAGAAATACATTTTAAGGCATGTTTTAAAACTAGGGAATGAATCAATGGTGCAGATGTCAGGAGGGAGAGAGTTCCAGAGATGTGGGGCAGAGTAGCTAAAAGCTCTAGCTCCCATATGAGGTAGACCAAAAAGGAGAGAGTTACAATAATCAATTCGAGATGTGACCAGCGCATGAACAAGAACATCAGCACTTCTAGGAGAAAGGAATGGACATAGACGATTTATGTTACGTGAATGGAAATAAGCGGATCGTGTGATATTGTTAATATGTGCATGAAATGAAAGATTGTGAGTGGAAGGAGAGACGACTGAGTTTATCATCAGCACAGAGAATTTGTTAGATTTAGAGAGAGGAGATTTTCTACCTATAAGAAGAATTTCAGTTTTATCAGCATTTAATGTGAGAAAATTGTAAGAGAACCATGTTCTTAATTCTATTAGCCAATCAGAGAGATATGGAGGGGGAAGAGTAGCCGTGAGCACAGTGTACAGGTATAGCTTGGTGTCGTCTGCATAACAATAAAATTGAATGTTGTATTTCCTAAAGATACGTCCAATGGGAAACAGGTAAATTATAAATAGTAGAGGCCCCAGGACAGAGCCCTGAGGGACACCACTAGTGACAGGAGTTACTGTGAACATACTGTACACGTATAGAAATGTATAGAGGAAAACCAATCAAGCACAGTATCACTAAGACCAATATATGCTAGCTGATCCAATACCTTTTTTTAAAAAAAAATTTTTTATTCACTTCCACTATTAACTGATAGCATTCACTTACATCAGGCTCTAAACCTCCTGGTTCTACCCACCATTCACTCCACTATAGATAATCACATTATTTCCCAGTAATAGTTTCACCTAAAGATTTATACTTTTATTATTACTATTTACTTATTAATGTTTAATGTGTAATTAATTACCTATTATTATAATTTATTCATTACTAACCATTTCTCCCCAACACTCACTCACTCACTATATTTTATATTTTAGCTTGTTTGGTACAATCTGATGAGTCACACTTGTGTCTAAGTGCTGATAAATGAGCAAAGCAGCTCCAACACTGTGAGCATCATTTCTGTAAAATGTGAATGTGCTGGTGTATTTTGAGATTACTCTGTACATTAAAACTCTTTCCACACTGTGAGCACTGATACGGTTTCACTCCAGTGTGAATGCGCTGGTGTATTTTGAGATTACTCTGTTGACTAAAACCCTTTCCACACTGTAAGCACTGATACGGTTTCTCTCCAGTGTGAATGTGCTTGTGTTTTTTAAGAATACTCTGTCTATTAAAACTCTTTCCACACTGTGAACACCGAAACGGTTTCTCTCCAGTGTGAATGCGCTGGTGTATTTTGAGATTACTTTGTGTAATAAAACTCTTACCACACTGTGAGCACTGATATGGTTTCTCTCCACTGTGAATGCGCTGGTGTATTTTAAACTCACTCTTTGTATTAAAACTCTTTCCACACTGTGAGCACTGATATGGTTTCTCTCCAGTGTGAATGCGCTGGTGTGTTTTCAGATCACTCTGTCCATTAAAACTCTTTCCACACTGTGAGCACTGATACGGTTTCTCTCCAGTGTGAATGCGCTGGTGTCTTTTGAGATCACTCTGTCCATTAAAACTCTTTCCACACTGTGAG
Source organism: Trichomycterus rosablanca (assembly GCF_030014385.1). Taxonomy (NCBI): domain Eukaryota; kingdom Metazoa; phylum Chordata; class Actinopteri; order Siluriformes; family Trichomycteridae; genus Trichomycterus; species Trichomycterus rosablanca. Next base: position 46,820 of record NW_026947031.1, on the reverse strand, counting down.
CACTGATATGGTTTCACTCCAGTGTGAATGCGCTGGTGTATTTTGAGATGACTGTTGAATAAAACTTTTTCCACACTGTGAGCACTGATACGGTTTCACTCCAGTGTGAATGCGCTGGTGTATGTTAAGCTCACTCTTTGTATTAAAATTCTTCCCACACTGTGAGCACTGATATGGTTTCTCTCCACTGTGAATGCACTGGTGGGTTTTGAGATTACCCTGTTAATGTTTAATGTGTAATTAATTACCTATTATTATAATTTATTCATTGCTAACCATTTCTCACACACTCACTCACTCACTCACTATATTTTATATTTTAGCTTGTTTGGTACAATCTGATGAGTCACACTTGTGTCTAAGTGCTGATAAATGAGCAAAGCAGCTCCAACACTGTGAGCATCATTTCTGTAAAATGTGAATGTGCTGGTGTATTTTGAGATTACTCTGTACATTAAAACTCTTTCCACACTGTGAGCACTGATACGGTTTCACTCCAGTGTGAATGCGCTGGTGTATTTTGAGATTACTCTGTTGACTAAAACCCTTTCCACACTGTAAGCACTGATACGGTTTCTCTCCACTGTGAATGCGCTTGTGTTTTTTAAGAATACTCTGTCTATTAAAACTCTTTCCACACTGTGAGCACTGATATGGTTTCTCTCCAGTGTGAATGCGCTGGTGTGTTTTGAGATGACTCAGTTGATTAAAACTCTTCACACACTGTGAACACCGAAACGGTTTCTCTCCAGTGTGAATGCGCTGGTGTGTTTTGAGATGACTCAGTTGATTAAAACTCTTCACACACTGTGAGCACTGATACGGTTTCTCTCCACTGTGAATGCGCTGGTGTATTTTAAACTCACTCTTTGTATTAAAACTCTTTGCACACTGTGAGCACTGATATGGTTTCTCTCCAGTGTGAATGCGCTGGTGTGTTTTCAGATCACTCTGTCCTTTAAAACTCTTTCCACACTGTGAACACTGATACGGTTTCTCTCCAGTGTGAATGCGCTGGTGTATTTTGAGATCACTCTGTCCATTAAAACTCTTTCCACACTGTGAGCACTGATATGGTTTCACTCCAGTGTGAATGCGCTGGTGTATTTTGAGATGACTCTGTTGAATAAAACTTTTTCCACACTGTGAGCACTGATATGGTTTCACTCCAGTGTGAATGCGCTGGTGTTGTTAGGATCCGCCAGCACTTACCTTTTATTTTCAGGGTTTCCCAGCGTTTTGTTTTTATTCCGGTTTGTATTTTGTTTTTCTCCGTTTTCTTTAGTTTCCCCGATCGCTTTTGTTCTTGGTGGTGGTTTGCGTTTGTTTTCCCGTTTTGCTCCCTTCTCCCCCTAGCGGCCTGGAGCGGTACTGTTTTCGGAGGTTGCTGCGGTACCAGCCAATAGATCGCTGGAGGGCGGACCCCTCACACACCTGCGCCTCATTCCTCATCTCATCAACTCCTGCATTTAAACGCCGGCTTTTCTCTCACTCGTCGCCAGATTGTCTGCTTGCCATACGACCTTCCCCCCCGTTCCTGCGTTCCTGCCGTTCCTGGTTCTCCTGTGTTCCTGCCGTTCCTGGTTCTCCTGTATTCCTGCCGTTCTTGGTTCTCCTGCGTTCCTGCCGTTCCTGGTTCTCCTGTGTTCCTGCCGTTCCTGGTTCTCCTGTATTCCTGCCGTTCTTGGTTCTCCTGCGTTCCTGCCGTTCCTGGTTCTCCTGTGTTCCTGCCGTTCCTGGTTCTCCTGTATTCCTGCCGTTCTTGGTTCTCCTGCGTTCCTGCCATTCCTGGTTCTCCTGCCATTCCTGGTCATCCTGCATTCCGGTTCATCACTCCTGGTCATCAGTCCGCCCTGCAGTTCCCCGGCGCTTCCAGTACCGCTCCTGCCGCTCCCCTCTCGTTTTCTGTTATCTTTTTGGTTGTTTGTTTTGGTCGTTTATTTATTATTTGTTTAAATAAATATCGTATTATCACTTCTGGGTTTTGTTGTTTGTGCACTCGCCTTTGGGTTCCCCCCTAGTCCTTGGTGGGTTATTAACTAACCCTAACAGTACAATCTGGCCACCATGGAACCCACGGGTGCACAAACGGTTGAGGGGATCCTTATCCGCCATAACCAGATGCTGGGGACACTCAGCCAGCAGCTCGCTGACTTGACCCAGCAGGTAGTACGTCTAATACCTCCTAATCCTGTACCTCTTGCTCCTTCCCAGGTTCCGGTCGTACCTCCGACGGGTCCCGTGGTTCCAGGGTCCTCCGTGGAAACACCTGTCCCCAACCCCGAGCCCTTCTGTGGAGACCTGGAGAGGTGCAGAGGGTTTTTGTTCCAATGCGAATCCATTTTCCGTCAGCGTCCCACTACCTTTGCCACCGAGGCCAGTAAGGTGGCCTTTATTATTGGTCACCTGAGAGGCAGGGCCCTGACCTGGGCCGAAGCGGTACAGTCACAGACGGACCCTCGAGAGGGCTCGTTTGTTGACTTCCTCGCCCGGTTCAGGACAGTGTTTGACCACCCGGATTATTCGGGGAGTGCCTCTTCCCGACTATTTTCCCTGCGCCAAGGTTCCCGGTCCGTGGCTGATTATTCTATTGAGTTCTGGACCTTGGCCGCCGACTCGGGGTGGAACGACGAGGCCCTCCGGGAGGCTTTCCGGCAAGGTCTCATCGACTCCCTGAGGGATGAGTTGGCGGCAAGGGACGAGAGCCCCGAACTCCACTCCCTGGTAGCTCTGGCCATCCGCTTGGATAACCGCCTCCGCAGCCGCCGCCATGAAAGGGCGGCCAGAACCGGTTCCAGGCTACCTTCCCCTTTGACCTGTTCGAGCCCCTCAGAGCCCTCAGGTGCCTCCAGTGTTGCCCCTATACCCTTAGTACCAATGCCTGAACCCATGCAGTTGGGGCGTGCCCGGTTAACCCCCCAGGAGCGGGCTAACCGCTTCAGGGCCGGGCAATGCCTTTATTGTGGTCAGGCAGGCCATATTCTCCGGGCATGCCCTGTCCGGCCAAAAGAGGGCGCCCGTCAGTAGCCGTGGGGGTACTGGCGGGCGACTCTCAGCTATCCCCCCTCCCACAATTATCCCAATCCTCCCAGCAACGCCACCTCCGCATGCAGGCAACCCTTTGTTGCCATGGCTGCTCGGTCCCTCTCCAGGCCTTGGTGGACTCGGGTGCGGAGGACAACCTGTTAGACGAAGGGCTGGCAAGTCAGCTGGGGGGGACCCTGGAGCCCCTGGACCCTCCTATCACTGCGCGAGCCCTGGATGGACGGATCATTGCCCGGGTGACCCACCGTACCGCGCCTTTGTCCCTGATCCTCTCAGGAAACCACCGGGAGACCCTCTCCTTCGTAGTTATCAAAGCTCCTCAGACCCCCCTGGTCCTAGGCTACCCCTGGTTGGCACGTCACAACCCCCACATCGACTGGGCTCGTGGACGAGTTGTGGCTTGGAGCGACTTTTGCCACGCCAATTGTCTGGTCTCCGCCATCCCTCAGCCGGGGAACGGGACAAGCACCACCCCCTCTGCAGCATCCCCTGACCTGTCCAAGGTGCCCCGGGAGTACCACTTCCTCCGCGAGGTGTTCAGCAAGTACCGGGCCCAGTCTCTACCCCCTCACCGACCCTACGATTGTGCCATCGACTTGCTGCCTGGTGCCCCACTGCCTACCAGTCGGCTCTATAACCTCTCTCGTGCTGAGAGGAGCACGATGGAGAGCTACATCTCGGAGTCTCTGGCCGCCGGAATCATCCGCCCCTCATCATCTCCCTTAGGAGCTGGTTTCTTTTTTGTCGAAAAGAAGGATAAGACCCTGCGGCCATGCATCGACTACCGGGGCCTCAACCAGATCACGGTCAAGAACCGGTATCCCCTGCCGTTGATGTCGTCGGCCTTTGAACCCCTGCACAGTGCTACCATCTTCACAAAGTTGGACCTGCGTAACGCGTATCACCTGGTGCGGATCCGAGAAGGCGACGAGTGGAAGACGGCGTTCAACACCCCGCTCGGCCACTTCGAGTACCTCGTAATGCCCTTCGGGCTTTGTAACGCCCCAGCAGTCTTCCAAGCCTTGGTCAACGATGTGCTCAGAGACTTCCTCAACCGGTTCGTGTTCGTCTACCTTGACGACATTTTGATTTTTTCCAAGTCCCGGGAAGAACACGGAGCGCATGTCCGGAGGGTCCTCTCTCGGTTATTAGAGAACAGATTGTTCGTCAAGGTCGAGAAGTGTGAGTTCCACGTCGACTCTGTGGAATTCCTCGGGGTCGTTCTGGAGAGCGGCCAGGTTAGAGCCGACCCCCACAAGATCCGAGCGGTCACAGAGTGGCCTACCCCTACCACTCGGAAGGAGCTCCAACGCTTCCTGGGTTTCGCTAACTTCTACCGACGATTCATCCGAAACTACAGCCACGTGGCAGCACCCCTCACTCGCCTCACCTCGACTAAGATTTCCTTCACCTGGCCCCGGGAGGCAGAGGAAGCTTTCCTCCGGCTCAAGACTTTGTTCACTTCCGCCCCCATCCTCATCCAGCCCGACCCCGACAAGCAGTTCGTGGTGGAGGTGGATGCATCCGATACTGGGGTAGGGGCTGTGCTCTCCCAGCGGGTGAGTCCCGAGAACCCTCTGCACCCTTGTGCTTTTTTTTCACGTCGCCTTTCTTCAGCTGAGGCCAATTACGATGTCGGGGACCGTGAGCTACTGGCGGTGAAACTGGCCTTGGAGGAGTGGAGGCACTGGCTGGAGGGGGCCGCTCAGCCCTTTGTCGTCTGGACGGACCACAAGAATTTGTCTTACGTCCAGACGGCAAAGAGGCTGAACGCCAGGCAAGCCAGATGGGCACTGTTCTTCGCCCGTTTTGATTTTACTTTGACCTACCGGCCTGGATCCCGGAACATCAAACCGGACGCCCTCTCTCGCCAGTTTGCCCCGAAGGAAGCCCTCACCTCTTCCGAGACTATCCTCCCGCCGAGTCGACTTGTTGGGCTCCTCACTTGGGACGTTCGTCGTCTAGTCACCGAAGCCCAGGCCCAGGAACCAGACCCCAGGACAGGAACCCAAACCCGTCTCTTCGTCCCGGCCACAGCTCGCTCGCCGGTCCTTCAATGGGCCCATGAGTCCCGCGTCGCCTGCCATCCCGGGACTAGTCGTACCGTATCCTTCCTAAAGAGGCATTTCTGGTGGCCATCCTTGGAGAAGGATGTTGGGGAATTTGTGGCGGCCTGTACCACCTGTGCACGCAGCAAAGCATCCCATCAATCTCCTGCGGGGCTACTTCAGCCTCTCCCTATCCCGAGTCGCCCATGGTCCCATATTGCCTTGGACTTCGTCACGGGCCTTCCGGATTCCAACGGGAACACAGTCATCCTCACCATCGTTGACCGGTTTTCCAAGGCCGTACATTTTGCTGCTCTGCCGAAGCTCCCCACAGCCTTCCAAACAGCAGAACTTTTAGTTAATCTAGTTTTTCGCGTTCATGGAATACCATTGGACATTGTGTCAGACCGAGGACCCCAATTCACCTCCCAGGTTTGGAAGGCCTTCTGCGGGGCGCTGGGCGCCACAGTCAGCCTTTCCTCCGGCTTCCACCCACAGTCCAACGGTCAGGCGGAGAGGACCAACCAGGGCCTGGAGTCGGCCTTACGGTGCATGGCTGCTCGCAACCCCAAGGCCTGGAGCTCCCACCTGGCCTGGGTCGAGTATGCCCACAACTCTCTGGTGTCATCTGCCACAGGATTGTCCCCCTTCGAGGCCTCCTTAGGCTACCAGCCACCACTGTTCCCCGAACAAGAAGCCGATGTGGCAGTCCCCTCTGTTGGGCACCACCTTCGCAGGTGCCGAAGACTCTGGCGCTCCACCAGGACCACCCTCCTGCGCACTCGGGACGCCAACCAGCAGTCGGCCGATCGTCGTAGAAGACCGGCCCCCCCCTATGCTCCTGGTCAAGCTGTCTGGTTGTCCACCCTTCACATCCCCTTGCGTGTCGAGTCTCGGAAACTCTCCCCCCGCTTCATCGGCCCCTACACCGTCGAGAAGATCATCAACCCCACGTCGGTACGACTGAAACTTCCCCGCCACATGCGGATCCACCCCACATTCCACGTCTCCCAGCTCAAGCCCGTGGTTTCCTCACCCTTGAACCCTCCGACCGAACCCCCACCACCCCCCCGGCTCATCGATGGGCATCCGGCATACACGGTTCGCCGGTTGCTGGATGTCCGTAGACGTGGTCGGGGCCTCCAATACCTGGTAGATTGGGAGGGTTATGGGCCTGAGGAGCGGTCGTGGGTTCCCCGGGTTGCCATCCTTGACTCCAACCTGGTCCGTGAGTTCCACCGTCTACATCCCGATAGACCCGGTAGGCCACCTAGAGGTGGCCGTTGAGGGGGGGGTACTGTTAGGATCCGCCAGCACTTACCTTTTATTTTCAGGGTTTCCCAGCGTTTTGTTTTTATTCCGGTTTGTATTTTGTTTTTCTCCGTTTTCTTTAGTTTCCCCGATCGCTTTTGTTCTTGGTGGTGGTTTGCGTTTGTTTTCCCGTTTTGCTCCCTTCTCCCCCTAGCGGCCTGGAGCGGTACTGTTTTCGGAGGTTGCTGCGGTACCAGCCAATAGATCGCTGGAGGGCGGACCCCTCACACACCTGCGCCTCATTCCTCATCTCATCAACTCCTGCATTTAAACGCCGGCTTTTCTCTCACTCGTCGCCAGATTGTCTGCTTGCCATACGACCTTCCCCCCCGTTCCTGCGTTCCTGCCGTTCCTGGTTCTCCTGTGTTCCTGCCGTTCCTGGTTCTCCTGTATTCCTGCCGTTCTTGGTTCTCCTGCGTTCCTGCCGTTCCTGGTTCTCCTGTGTTCCTGCCATTCCTGGTTCTCCTGTATTCCTGCCGTTCTTGGTTCTCCTGCGTTCCTGCCGTTCCTGGTTCTCCTGTGTTCCTGCCGTTCCTGGTTCTCCTGTATTCCTGCCGTTCTTGGTTCTCCTGCGTTCCTGCCATTCCTGGTTCTCCTGCCATTCCTGGTCATCCTGCATTCCGGTTCATCACTCCTGGTCATCAGTCCGCCCTGCAGTTCCCCGGCGCTTCCAGTACCGCTCCTGCCGCTCCCCTCTCGTTTTCTGTTATCTTTTTGGTTGTTTGTTTTGGTCGTTTATTTATTATTTGTTTAAATAAATATCGTATTATCACTTCTGGGTTTTGTTGTTTGTGCACTCGCCTTTGGGTTCCCCCCTAGTCCTTGGTGGGTTATTAACTAACCCTAACAGGTGTATTTTGAGATGACTCTGTTGAATAAAACTTTTTCCACACTGTGAGCACTGATACGGTTTCACTCCAGTGTGAATGCGCTGGTGTCTTTTAAGCTCACTCTTTGTATTTAAATACTTCCCACACTGTGAGCACTGATATGGTTTCTCTCCACTGTGAATGCGCTGGTGGGTTTTGAGATTACCCTGTTGATTAAAACTCTTTTCACACTGTGAGCACTGATACGGTTTCTCTCCAGTGTGAATGCGCTGGTGTATTTTAAGCTCACTCTTTGAATTAAAACTATTTCCACACTGTGAGCACTGATACGGTTTCTCTCCAGTGTGAATGCGCTGGTGTATTTTGAGATAACTCTGTGTAATAAAACTCTTTCCACACTGTGAGCACTGATACGGTTTCTCTCCAGTGTGAATGCGCTGGTGTATTTTAAGCTCACTCTTTGTATTATAACTCTTCCCACACTGTGAGCACTGATACGGTTTTTCTCCAGTGTGAATGCGCTGGTGTATTTTGAAAGCACTCTGGTACTTGAAGCTCTTCCCACACTGTGAGCAGACGTTTCCTTCTTCCTGTGTGGGACTAAGAGAGGTGTTAATGCTGACAGTACCAGAGGACGTTTGCTGATTACTGGAGCTTCTGGTGGGCGTCAGATCCTCATGTTCAGTCTTAATCTTCACCAGAGTCTCATATTTATCATGGTTGCAGCTCTTGATGTGATTGTGGAGCTGATTTTGGGTTGTAGAGGAACGTGGACACGAGGAGCATCCTTGTTCAGTTCTGAAGCAGAAAATAATCAAATACATTTATAACATTATAAATAATCAAATACATTTATAACATTATAAATAATCAAATACATTTATAACATTATAAAAAAATCAAACATTTATAACATTATAAATAATAATATACATTCATAACATTATAAATAATAATATACATTTATAACATTATAAATAATAAAATACATTTATAACATTATAAATAAATACTTTTATAACATTATAAATAATAAAATACATTTATAACATTATAAATAATCAAATACATTTATAACATTATAAATAATAAAACACATTTATAACATTATAAATAATCAAATACATTTATAACATTATAAATAACAAAATACATTTATAAGATTATAAATAACAAAATACATTTATAACAATATAAATAATCAAATACATTTATAACATTATAAATAATAAATACATTTATAACATTATAAATAATCAAATACATTTATAACATTATAAATAATCAAATACATTTATGACATTATAAATAATAAATACATTTATAACATTATAAATAATCAAATACATTTGTAACATTATAAATAATCAAATACATTTATAACATTATAAATAATCAGATACATTTATAACATTATAAATAATCAAATACATTTATAACAATATAAATAATAAAACACATTTATAACATTATAAATAATAAAACACATTTATAACACTATAAATAATAAATACATTTATAACATTACAAACAATAAAATACATTTATAACATTATAAATAAATACTTTTATAACATTATAAATAATCAAATACATTTATAACATTATAAATAATCAAATACATTTATAACATTATAAATAATAAATCACATTTAAAACATTATAAATAACAAAATACATTTATAACATTATAAATAATAAAACACATTTATAACATTATAAATAATAAAATACATTTATAACATTATAAATAACAAAATACATTTATAACATTATAAATAATAAAATACATTTATAACATTATAAATAATAAAATACATTTATAACATTATAAATAATAAATACATTTATAACATTATAAATAATAAAACACATTTATAACATTATAAATAACAAAATACATTTATAACATTAAAAATAATAAATACATTTATAACATTATAAATCACAAAATACATTTATAACATTATAAATAATCAAATACATTTATAACATTATAAATAACAAAATACATTTATAACATTATAAATAATAAATACATTTATAACATTATAAATAACAAAATACATTTATAAGATTATAAATAACAAAATACATTTATAACATTATAAATAATCAAATACATTTATAACATTATAAATAACAAAATACATTTATAACATTATAAATAATCAAATACATTTATAACATTATAAATAACAAAATACATTTATAACATTATAAATAACAAAATACATTTATAACATTATAAATAACAAAATACATTTATAACATTATAAATAATCAAATACATTTATAACATTATAAATAACAAAATACATTTATAACATTATAAATAACAAAATACATTTATAACATTATAAATAATCAAATACATTTATAACATTATAAATAACAAAATACATTTATAACATTATAAATAATAAATACATTTATAACATTATAAATAATAAAACACATTTATAACATTATAAATAATCAAATACATTTATAACATTATAAATAACAAAATACATTTATAACATTATAAATAATCAAATACATTTATAACATTACAAATAATCAAATACATTTATAACATTATAAATAACAAAATACATTTATAACATTATAAATAACAAAATACATTTATAACATTATAAATAACAAAATACATTTATAACATTATAAATAATCAAATACATTTATAACATTATAAATAACAAAATACATTTATAACAATATAAATAATAAATACATTTACAACATTATAAATAATAAAACACATTTATAACATTATAAATAATCAAATACATTTATGACATTATAAATAACAAAATACATTTATAACATTATAAATAATAAATACATTTATGACATTATAAATAACAAAATACATTTATAACATTATAAATAACAAAATACATTTATAACATTATAAATAATCAAATACATTTATAACATTATAAATAACAAAATACATTTATAACATTATAAATAATAAATACATTTATAACATTATAAATAATCAAATACATTTGTAACATTATAAATAATCAAATACATTTATAACATTATAAATAATCAGATACATTTATAACAGTATAAATAATAAAATACATTTATAACATTATAAATAATGAAATACATTTATAACATTATAAATAATAAATAAATTTATAACATTATAAATAACAAAAACATTATAAATAATCAAATACATTTATAACATTATAAATAATCAAATACATTTATAACATTATAAATAATCAAATACATTTATAACATTATAAATAATCAAATACATTTATAACATTATAAATAATCAAATTAGTGAACACATGGACTGTCTCAGAGGTCTATTAACAAAGCTGTCATAAAGTGTGTGGTTCAAGGTCTCCAGCTATTCTGTGTCGTTAAACAAGAACCATTTAAAGATTTTGTGAAGGAACTGATGCCTAATGCAAAACTTTTGTCACTAGTGACCATAATGCCTCAACGGAAATGAAGAAAGCAGTGACTTGAGACATGAGACAAGTTGACTATATCGCCACCACCACCAGCTGCTGGTCTGTCAATAGGCAGAGCTTCATTGGGGTTACTGCCCATTGGATTGACCCTGACAGTCTCAAAAGATGCTCGGCAGTATTAGGGTGCCTGCAGTAGCTGGTGAACGTATCCCGGGTTCCCGGCGAAGCAGGCGTTACAGAGCTCAGCAAACAAAGACCTTAAATACCAGGTCTTCTAATTAGGGCTGATCGCCCGCAGCTGTGGGCTGGCTTATTTAAGCCAGCTCTGCGCAGCAGCGGGCGTCGCACCTTTTGTTTTCTTTCCCTCAAGTGGCAGCTCGTCCACACTCCTTTCTTAGGACTAGGTGGTACCCCTGGTGGCACAAGGCCATTCGGGTGTGTAGACCGCAAGGTCGAGGTAGTTAGTCTTTTTAGAATTAGTGTGGTGCGTTGCCGTGCAGTCCTCGTGCTGCTATTGTTTTCACGCTTAGCATTTAGCACTAGCGGTTTCGATCAGCGCCAGGCTATAGCGCTTGTTGTAATCCCCGCTATAGTGCATTTAACTGTTATTGTCATTGGATTCCGGAGCAGCTGGGTGGCGACGCCGTTAAGCATTCGGTTGTACCGCCACCGTCCCTGGTTCGAATCCGCATCTACTAGCTTGCCTAACTGAACCTTTGCCTTTCTCTCTTTTGCAGATCGGTGCGCTTCCTCTGCTGCGACCCTCAGCGAAGTGTTCGCCGATCGCTATCTACCCTAGCCAACCGCTTTGCTGGGGCTAGTGTTCAGTGGGAGGTTATCTCCCCCCCACGTCAGCTCACTGTAGCGCCTTTAGCGCTTACACACACTCTCTCACCCGCGCTACAATAGCGTGGTGATATCGCGCCCAGCTCTCACCCAGACGACCGGGGTTCACGTCCAGCATTCTGTATTTTTTTCCCCTTTTCAGTTTTCGTTGCCTGCAGCACCAGCGGCTTCCGTCGGAGTTTCCGATTGGTTTTGTTTTCTCATTTTTTCTCTGTTTTTATTTCATTTATCTTTAAAAAATACAATTATTTTTTTAAATTTATAATCTGTAAGGTTTGCTGCGGCGCTGGTTGGACCACTGTTTGTTCCCGGCATTGCAGCAATTACAGAGCCACGAGAACAAAAGCCCTTAAATTGGAAGCCATCCAATTAAGGCTGACGACCTGCAGCTGTACATGCCTATTTAAGTAGGTACGGCGCAGCCGCAGGTTGTCGTGCCTTCTGTTTAACTCTGTTCATTTTCTGTTTTGTTTTGTTTTATTTGGTTTGGTTTGGCTTCCTTTATTTTAAGTGAAGGATTTACAGCTGTACTCCCTAATTTGTTGAACTAGTCAAGGGGATGTTACCATTGAAACTATACATGGAAGTGAGAGAGGAAGCCCTGACTGAGGACCTCCCAGGTTGTGTTTTTGACCCAAATCCTAGTTGCTTCTGTGCTTTTGAATTAATGTTGTTTATGTGGGATTGTTATTAAAGCACATTTTTCTTCATGATGTAGGCATTGACTTTAGGGGTGGACTTGTTCTTTTACCATCCATCTTTAGGGAGAACATTGACCACCTCATTACTTTTAGAGAGGTAAGAAACTGGTGCCACAAAAACTGACATAGCCACACTTGATAGAAAGTCTGGATGGCCTTTTATTGCATGTTACCTGATCTAATTAGTTGTCATGCATTTTAATCCATGCCCACCAACGCACACACTGACTTAATTTATGTGGTGGAAAAAAAACCCTTTTAATAAATACCTTGAAGACTGGATTATATGTAGAAAAGAGGTTTAATCTTGTCTGCAGAGAAGGAACACACTGACAAGTCTCACATAATAAACTGGGCAGTGTGCACCGGAACAAAGGTACAGTATCTCTTATATACATGGTGACAAAAGGTTATGGTGTGCGGGAAAGATCAGATATTTCTTAGGTGGGGAGTAGTAACTGTACAGTAGGCTGAATAGTCTCCATAAGTGGGTGCCATTAGCTTTCAGGTGATTTGGATGCAGTATTAAGACTCCATGTTAGCTGACTCCTATAAATGCATGTGTTTTGCAGTTTGTTGCTACAGGCATCACATTATGACTTTTTAGTAATATCAGAAATGTTCACTCAGAATAACAGTAGCTTAACTAGGCTGTGGAGATGACCACAGGCAGAAAAAAATGGTTCTTTGCATTAGTGGTGCACTGTCTTTGTTTCTCTATAGGGTGAACCTACAGTGCCTTGCAAAAGTATTCAGCCCCCTTGAACTTTTCAACCTTTTGCCACATTTCAGGCTTCAAACATAACGATATGAAATTGTAATTTTTTGTGAAGAATCAACAACAAGCGGGACACAATCGTGAAGTGGAACGAAATTTATTGGATATTTTAAACTTTTTTTAGAAATAAAAAACTGAAAAGTGGGGCGTGCAATATTATTCAGCCCCCTTGCGTTAATACTTTGTAGCGCCACCTTTTGCTGCGATTACAGCTGCAAGTCGCTTGGGGTATGTCTCTATCAGTTTTGCACATCGAGAGACAGAAATTTTTGCCCATTCTTCCTTGCAAAACAGCTCGAGCTCAGTGAGGTTGGATGGAGAGCGTTTGTGAACAGCAGTTTTCAGCTCTTTCCACAGATTCTCGATGGGATTCAGGTCTGGACTTTGACTTGGCCATTCTAACACCTGGATACGTTTATTTGTGAACCATTCCATTGTAGATTTTGCTTTATGTTTTGGATCATTGTCTTGTTGGAAGATAAATCACCGTCCCAGTCTCAGGTCTTTTGCAGACTGCAACAGGTTTTCTTCCAGAATGGTCCTGTATTTGGCTCCATCCATCTTCCCATCAATTTTAACCATCTTCCCTGTCCCTGCTGAAGAAAAACAGGCCCAAACCATGATGCTGCCACCACCATGTTTGACAGTGGGGATGGTGTGTTCAGGGTGATGAGCTGTGTTGCTTTTACGCCAAACATAACGTTTTGCATTGTGGCCAAAAAGTTCGATTTTGGTTTCATCTGACCAGAGCACCTTCTTCCACATGCTTGGTGTGTCTCCCAGGTGACTTTTTATAGATATCTTTGAGAAATGGCTTTCTTCTTGCCACTTTTCCATAAAGGCCAGATTTGTGCAGTGTACGACTGATTGTGTCCTATGGACAGATTCTCCCACCTCAGCTGTAGATCTCTGCAGTTCATTCAGAGTGATCATGGGCCTCTTGGCTGCATCCCTGATCAGTCTTCTCCTTGTTTGAGCTGAAAGTTTAGAGGGATGGCCGGGTCTTGGTAGATTTGCAGTGGTCTGATTCTCCTTCCATTTCAATATGATTGCTTGCACAGTGCTCCTTGAGATGTTTAAAGCTTGGGAAATCTTTTTGTATCCAAATCCGGCTTTAAACTTCTCCACAACAGTATCTCGGACCTGCCTGGTGTGTTTCTTGGTCTTCATGATGCTCTCTGCGCTTTAAACAGAACTCTGAGACTGTCACAGAGCAGGTGCATTTATACGGAGACTTGATTACACACAGGTGGATTCTATTTATCATCAGTCATTTAGGTCAACATTGGATCATTCAGAGATCCTCACTGAACTTCTGGAGTGAGTTTGCTGCACTGAAAGTAAAGGGGCTGAATAATATTGCACGCCCCACTTTTTAGTTTTTTATTTCTAAAAAAAGTTTAAAATATCCAATAAATTTCGTTCCACTTCACGATTGTGTCCTACTTGTTGTTGATTCTTCACAAAAAATTACAATTTCATATCGTTATGTTTGAAGCCTGAAATGTGGCAAAAGGTTGAAAAGTTCAAGGGGGCTGAATACTTTTGCAAGGCACTGTACAACACCATATCCAACAATTCAGCTGAAAGACCAGGACTGGAAAACCACCATTTGTAGACGAAGTCGGAGTGTGGTGAAGGTTGATGGAGTTGAGGTTTGCTCTTGTGCTCCAATAGATGAGGCCTTTATCACAACTGTATGTATTTTGCCTTCAACATTGCATACCCTGCACACCTGAAAAGCACAATGATGTTTCTCAAAAGGTGCATTCTAAATGTTAAGGTGGACGGAGAAAAGCCAATGCCAGTAACTCTGACTCGAGTGATTAACCTTCTGTACTGAACCAGCCATGTGTCCAATGCACCAGTGCACAAAATGTCCACATAGAACGTTTACCCTTGTGACCGTACAAAGTCCAGGAACGGAACTGGATCATCAAGCTCTTGATACATATTCAGTTGTTGATAATCTTTTTGTGTCAATGAAGTATTCGGTCTAAGCACATAGGAACACAGCATTGTCAATGTTTTTAGTAAAACCTTTTTTCATTCATATAAAAACTGTTGCCATAATATCAACTTTTGTATGTGATGCCATATGTAAAGCTGTTCTAGATGTCAGGGGTTTTTTTTTATTGCAGAGGAGGGTGCAGGTTTGGTGGTTGAAATGGGTTTTTTTCTGTGTACACTTTAATTCTTCCATGCTTGGATGAAATACACTTTTAAAATTGCAATAATGACATTTTACTATTTTACTTTTAATTTGTTCTGTATGCTGTTGACACATTTTAATCAAATGGTTAAAATAACAGTGACAGTGGGCAGGTCTTTGTTTTAAATCTCACTTTCATAAACAATCTGTTAATATGAATTTGTCTTTGTAATGGTCTTATCTCGAATTGTTTGTTTGCCACTAAATAAACAGCTTTGACAGACATGGAAAAAGTGGGTATGTTTCTGGTACATTTTAGTCACTATAAGGTCCAAAATGGCTTGTCGCTGGGGTGGTACCTCTAAAAGAACATGTTGGTACCTTTGGAAAAGGGTAAACATTTGTACCATAGTTTAAAGGTACATTTTAGCCTCTTTGGGTGCCTAATAGTACCTTGAGGGGTACCAAAAACATGGGTACAAAATAGGACCAGCACTGAAGGGTACTGTATTGTACTTAAAGAGGGTACAGCCCCAGCGACAAGCCTTTGTACTCTTTTGTACAAATTTAGACTTCATTTTCTTAGTGTGCACTTACCCGTCCAGCTCGTACAACAGGAAATTATAATGTAAATATTACAAAAAATAAATAATAACTTTTTATTTTTTTACTGTAAGTTATTATTAATAGTTTTATTATTTTTACTATTATTTATTACACGTTCTGTATTTTTACAGTATAATTTCCTGTCATACAATCAGGATGGGTATGTGTTTTACTGACCTTTGTCTCATTGTATTGCTTTGATAAAGAAAAAGACTGGGTATGTGCCAGAAAAGTCGGTCACTGCTGCCTGAAACACATTACAAAACACTTTGGACAGAAGAGCCTTTAACACTCTCTTACTTTTTTTTTTTTCTTGCCGACCTCGTGTTGTATTGAAACGTAAATAAATATATAAACAACTAATTAAAGGTTTAAAAAGCAAGTGTTTAGATTCATTCATCATCTTAACACATATTACAAACTAATCAAGCTCGTCAAAATTTCAAACATTGTTCATGTAAACAAAAATCTCAAGTGGAAGCACAAGATTCATTTATTTATAGACGGTGCTGTTTATGGTTTTACACTTTGAAACATGATCAATTAATAAAATAAACGCATCAACAATTAATAATAATAAATAATAGTCACATCTGTATCTATTCAACAAGATGTAATGTATTTCTAGCACCACTAGATGGAGATGATGAACTCCACATGATTATAAACTCCACTTTAAAAGTCAGTTAAACGATAAAAATTATAATTTGGCTTTTTTCAGTTTAGCTAATAATAAATGCAGTATAAGGAGACCTTTGATTTTCAAAGGCAGTTAAACTAAGTTATTTGATTATTTTTTTATTATATTATTTGATTATATTTATTTCCCCTTTCCTATGTACCAGAAAAGTCGTCACTGCTGCCTGCAACACCTTACAAAACACCTTTTTCTTGTCGCTGTGATGTTGTACTGAAACCCAAATAAATAATAAATAATAAATAATAGGTAATAATAAATAATGACATAGACTGTTCCCCCTTTTCCAGCTCCTAAAAACAAATTCCTGATGGTTTGGTTTATGCTGGTTTAGAAAGACAGTCGAGTTTTGCAAAATGTTGTTCAGTCTTAATAACCGTGTGTAGTAAAGGATGATTGGATCTCCTAGTAACCACTGGAACTCCTCATTGCTTCAGTATATATTAAGGAGAACTGTTGATGCTGTAAGAAAGAGGAAACAAACTAAAAGTGTCAACCATCATCAACCATGATCATAAAACACAGTAACCCCAACCACTGTACAATAGTACAAAACCCTTCCACCCCCCCCCCCTCCCACTGTAGCCTCACACCCAGCACCTTACAGAATGTGAGGATGAGGGTTCAATCATAAACTGTTTTACAAAGACATGCCAACAGTATCAGAATTTAGGATGTAATAACACTCACAATCATAAACACAATGTAATTACCACCATCATTAAAATATTCATCTCTTATACACACAAAATCAATAAACTAAACCAGATCATCCTTAAACCAGTGGTGTTTAATAATAGAGGAGAAAAATCCACATTCACAATCACTATAGTGTGTGTCCTCTGTTCCCAAATGATTAAAGAAGGATGTTATAAGACATACCCATGTCCCAACCTTTTGGAAACGTGTAAACATAATCGAATTTAGAATAAGGACGTATATTTACCACAATTTACTTCAATAAACTTTACTGTAAATGAATTTTTAATAAAAACTCCCAGCATACAGTCAGGTAGATCTAGCAAAGTCCATTAAAATGATGCATTTCTTTGTAACCCTCCAACAGTGATGGACTGCATTGTGTGTGAGGGCAAAACAATCTTGGCTCCTCGTCCAGGCAAGTTTGTTAAAGTTCCAGTTGATTGGAACTGTAAATTTGGGCCTTTCTGCTTAATGCAGTGATGAACTGTGTTTACTGACAATGGTTTTCTGAATTATTCCCAATATGGCACAAAAACATAGTCTGAGATACAGGTACAAGTTCAAATGGTATTCAGTATTGTTTTAGGTCTTGCCCTTTTTTCCACATAAGACCTTTGACCGGTGAATGTGTGTATACTTAATTAAGTAGCTGCTTTCTGATTTTGTTGTATTTCTGCTTCCTATCGTCCAAGTTTTTTGAAAATTGGGTTTGTACATAAAAACGTAGAGGTAGAGGCAACCCAGCAGTTAATATAAAGAAGTTGTTCTTAATATAAATGTTAATATAAGTGCGCTTTTAAATGTTCAAAGACAAACCCACATAATGTAACTACACATGTGCACGGTTGTGTAGTGTTTTGGTTTTTTTTGTACATTTCTAATCATGTGCTGATAGAGACGAGCTCAAAGAGGCGCTGTGAAGCACAGTTCTGTAGTGTTTTAGTGATTTTGTAAATTCCTTTTAATTTATTATAGTATAATTACAAAATGCATTTTCAGCATTAGTTGAGCTCAAAGAAGTGTTTTAAGTACAGATCTTTAGTGTTTAGGTGCTTTTGTACATTCTTTTAACTTATTGACATAGACATTACAAATAACATTTTAAGCATCAGGACAGCTTATAATTATTATTATTAATATGATTATTATTATTATTATCATTATTATTATTATTATTATTAATATCATCATCATCATCATCATCAATCATCATCATCATCAATCATCATCATCATTATTATTATGTTGTTATTATGTTGTTATGGTGTCTTCCCACTCTCACGCCCTAAATAAGATCCACCAATGGATCGCTGTTTCGCTCGGAGGCTTGGCGGACTTCAGCGAATGGGATTGCAGCACTTCAGCAGCGTCGTAGGTTCCATCAGCCAATCCCCGCGGGTGATCCGGGAGCGGAGGCGGGACTTAACGCTTAAGAACCCGTCGTTCATTCTAGAGCTCACTGTATTAGCGGTTGTGTTCGCGAATGGTTAGAGAAGCGATTGTTAGTGGTTGTGCGGATTGGTTTAAGTGTTAGTTGCTAGGTAACCTGTGCGGATTGGTTTAAGTGTTAGTTGCTAGGTAACCTGTGTTTGTGTGTTTTGTGGTTGATTAAACTAGAGCACTATTGTAAATAACTCGTCTCACTTATCACCTGTATACATTTAGTGGTGGTAAATCCGGTTCATTTTATGAGTCAGTCACTCCCCAGCTAGCCTTGTAATTGTGGCCCACTTCCGGCACAGCTCCTGCCAGCCGAGCCTGCCGCATCTGGTTCAGTGCCGGCAGCCCGTGTCGGCTCTGACTCTTTTTGAATGACTGCCCAGAATCGGACCAAATACACTGGCCCAAATCCGGATGCCAGATCTCCGCCGACTCTCCCATAACTGGGCCGGAATTGCCACAGTCACAGTTTACAGCGTCGCAGGAGATTAGCTACTATGCTAGCGCTGTCGTGTCGTAAATTTCACCTAACCTGACTAACTTAACTTTTAAACATGAAACTCACAGTCATTTGTAAAATGGAACATTTATTTGTTTTACTTTGGAAAAAAGTTGCCGACAACTAATGCTAACGCTCCTATAGTGCACAACAGACCCGATAACCGTGACTAGTGTTCATTTATTGTCCTAACTGTCGTAGACTCTTTACCTTTATTTTTTGCTGGTTCCCAGTTTTGGTGTAAAAAATCCTCTTCAAGGGTCAGAACCCCTGCTGCTCCATCCATCATAGCCGAACTGTTTCTGTGTGCGCACCTCTCCTAAACTCCTTCCCGCAAAACTTAATGTGGTGGTTATGTGGTGGTTCCGAAGCTGAACCGTTAGGCAAACAATGTCAGTTCAAAACTCTCACAACTGAAAAATAGGTTGAATCTTGTCAATAAAATCTGTATTCAGTATTTGGCATCAGGCAAAATTGTCATGATGCAGTGGAAAATACTGTTATGTACTGTAAAAACTATTTGCAGTATTCTGCCGCCAGAATATTTTCATATATTTTTCAATTTCCTTATTGACTGCTTTGCTGCAGAATGAATTCTGTCTCACTGCACCTGCAGAAGTATAGGGGTTTGGATAGGGATTAACAGACTGAAAGCCTATTATTAAGTTTTAGTAAATCTGCTAGTTTATATCAGTAAATAACCTGAAATAGAAAATCTGTACTTTATTTTTAGTAGTGAGAAAAAAGTTTCCCATAATAGAAATGATATAAAAAAGTACAGAAACTTCAGTTAACTGTCATCTACAATTAACTTTTAAAATAACTTAGTCTATAAAAAGTAAATAATAAAATAAAATAATTGTGTTCCAGTTATTCAGTCACACAAAGAGAACAGTTGCAAAAGTCACTGAAAAGACTGCCACGGTCTTTTACAAATGTAACTAAGTACAATACCAAATATTACACCAATCAGCCACAACATTAAACCACCTCCTTGTATGTATACTCTTTTTCTATCAGCTCCACTAACCATATAGAAGCACTTTGTAGCTCTACAGTTGTCGTCCATCAGTTCCTCTGCATACTTTGTTACCCCCTTTTACCTCATTCTTCAGTGGTCAGGACCCCCACAGGACCACCTCAGAGGAAGTATTATGGGTGGTGGATCATTCTCAGCACTGCAGTGACACTGACGTGGTGGTGGTGTGTTAGTGTGTGTTGTGCTTATATGACTGGATCAGACACAGCATCGCTGCTGGAGTTTTCAAATACCGTGTCCACTCACTGTCCACTCTTATATTATACACACCTGCTTTGTTGGTCCACCTTGTGGATGTAGTCAGAGATGGTAGGTCATCTGTTGCTTATTATTGTCCACAAGATTGAATCAGTTCATCTGGACACAAGTTTGTTGTAGAGATACGTTTCGTCACTCAATCCGAATGACTTCTTCAGTCTGTTTATTATTGTATTACTATTATTGTTGTTGTTGTTCTTGTTGCTTATTGTAGCTTTTAAGTTTACGTTATCCACAGTATTCAATGAACTTCAATTATTTAGCAGCTGTTGTCTAATGCTAGAAACTGTTAGCCTTTAGCTAACGTTACCTGAAGTGTTTCGGTTCAGACTACCAGTTAACCTGAAACTCACTAGATAACATTACCATAAACAGTTTCATTTCCAAATTGCTCTCTATCTTAATCCAAAACTCATTAATAGACTTTCTCCTTACATTTTACTAAGTAAAAAGTGTTTAAGATTAAACGTTTATTTACCTCACACGAACGAACGATTCCTCTTCTTCAACGGCTCGCGTCGCACTGTTGCTATGGTGACGCTGTTCCGCACGCGTTTCTACGAGCACCAGCCAAACCCAGCTGTGGTAACAACTGGGCCGGATCTGGCTACACTGATTCCGGCCGATTCTGACACTCGTCCGACTGTGCCGATAGAAAAGTGGGAACTGGGCCAGATGATTGTGCTAGCTGGGTCGTGATCCGGTTCACTTAAGTCACTTGGGTCCCGCCCCTACCTGTCCAGTAAATAAAATAAATTACAACTGTAAGGATCCACAGACACATTATTAGGTTACAGATGTTTATTTTAAATTTTAACTTTAATTTAAATTCCACACACCAGAAAAAAAAAAAAAAAACTCGACCACAAATGAATACTAATGGATCAAGGAGGATAGAGACAAGGATGGGGGAGAGGCAGGTGGTGTATTATTATGAAGTGGAATTGTTCTGTAAAAACAAGTAGATTCCTTTAAATAACAATCTAAATTCAAATGAGCTTAGATGACATTTTAGTTGACTTTAAATTTAAAGTAAAATCATAATGTCCAGTTATTACCAACCATTTTTTTTTCAAAGCCTGAAATGGTATTTCAAATACAATTTGTAGCAAGAAATGGTTTTATTTATGTATTCATTTTTTAACTGATATATTTATATGTTTTTTTTAACTGATATATTTATATATAAGCGAGGCGCTTTTACCGTAATGTTCAGTATACACACATCTTCACAAACAACATGGGGGCTGATTTGACTGAGCATTTCGAAGTGGAGGCTTGACCGCAGTTTCGGCTCGACAAGGAGGGACGATGGTGGCGCCATCCAATCAGGAAACGTTACATCTCAAAGTTTACATACACTTGGAAAGGATTTGTGTTTCAGTGTAGTACTCAGATTTTAATGATTGTTGCAGCTGTTTCTCTCTGACCCTCTTTTTTTTACCAGAACGATGCATGTTGGATATCTGTGTGTGACTGGTTAGATGAACTCCACTGAGGTGCCGCCCTTGTTGATCCACACAGCTGTATGAGAAGTGTAGAACATGGATGACCAGGATCAATAAGCCTCAAAATCTTATAACATTAAATAAAAAATAAACAAACTCACTGAATATATGAAGGTGCATGGATATTCATTTTCACAATAGCTGTTTGCTACAACTTACAATTTCTTTAATAATAATTATTGCAGTAATCTGTCTTTTCAATAATTTTGTTTTTAATATTCTGTGTATAAAGTCAATTTTATGTACGTCTACTATAAACCTAATGGTCTAAACTACTAAGTGTGGCTATATTACACTTTTACTGTAACATTTACATTTATAACTTAACAAACTTAACAAAAAAGATATAATGTGTTAGGCTAATCAACTTTCAAAACTATATAAAAGTCCAGAATTTGGCTTAAAAGTCTTGAAATTTCCAGTTTTCCAGAAGTGTAGCATCTCTACTGAGAAAAAGTATTGATTTGAATGAAGAAGCATTGAAAACAATTGCAGGATAAGGCGTGACAATAGTGTGTTTGTGTTTTATTTAAAACCAAACTGAATGATAAATGGTTTCCTCCAATAAATCAGCGCTCTGTCCAGCGTGTATTTCTGAATTACATTCAGTGTTACCAATTAAAGACGGACCCACCGTGACCCTGACCAGGTGCTAAAAATAAAAAAGCCTTACGCTGTGGCTCCACCTCTCTCTGTGTCTCTCTCTCTCTCTTTCTCTCTCTCTCTCTCTCTCTCCTTTAGTTCAGCAGAAGTGAAATTTATCTGATCCTGTTCTGTTCGAGTGCGGATCTGTTCCGTGTCTGTGTTTGTAGTTTTGTTGATAATTGAAGTTGATGAACGCAGGTGAGTTTATACATTTCCACACTTCTGTACATTACTGTGTATTGTTACTTTATGTAGTTCAGATTGTTGATTTGATTTAAACACACTTGTTTTGAACAGAACACTCACGAACTAAACCAGGAAGTCTTGGACATTCGCCTGACATTCGAGTTTCTTTCGGCTCGTCCCAGGAAAAAATGTACTGTGAATTATTTTACAGTTTTACTATGAATTGATGGTAATTTGGCCACTTCATGGTTCTACTGTGAAATTTCATAGTAATCTAGTTGACAGTTGCACTATGAACTTTTACAGTTTGACCATGAATTACTTCACAGTTCTACTATAAACAATTTCATAGTAAAACTGTAAACCTGATTGATTATTTTACTGTGATGTTTAACAGTTCCACTGTGAACTTGGTAAACAGTTTTGCTCTGAACTTCACAGTGTACTTTGACTGTAATTACTGTACTTTGACATCAATTATACAAAACAATACAATGTATAGATCTCACAACTCAGAACTGTATCTTTGGCTCTTTGCCATTTATTAAGCAACGGTATGATTTCAAACACAGGCACAAAAACAACTGGTAAGGATTCCTTCTAAATGGTAAACTGATAACACATTTACCAACTTGGCATTCTGTATTGTAATGTTAAATGTACTATAGTAATAGTAATATAGAAAATAATAGTAATAGATTGTATTTGTTATATAATAACATACTTATATTACACTTAATAATTTATTTTACGATGGTAATTATGCAATAATATAATTGTATGTAATATAGTAATATAATATACAATTATATAATTGAATAATGTATTGTGGTATAAATCTATATATAAACTCTATACATACATAATGAAAAAATTTAATTCATAATCATTCACTATGCATTTAATAATGGCAGTATTGGGTGCTTGGATGTGTCCTATGTCTTTGTGTGTGTGTGGGGCGTGAATTGTGACATGAATTACACGACATGATGTTTTCCTAGCTTGTCCACATTGTTGAATTTGCTGGTGAAGTTACACTTTCTGGACCTTTTTAATGGGGAAAATCTGTTTGGCCACCTTTGAAAATGCAAAAAATAAATAAATAATCAAACATTTAATGTTACTGTTATCTACAATATCCAGGTCTTTACTGTTGGACACTGAGACTCTCTCAACCTCAGCAGCCCTCCTTGACATGTGGCCATTTTCCTGGAATAAAAATACTGTTGTTAATTTCATATTTAAAATCTGTAGTTAACAGAATGCTACAATAGCTTAAACACAGTGGCACAAATGCAGGGTTTTCCCTGGGTTGTTGGTGGGCTTACATGGTGTGGTCACTGAGCTTGGGCTTAGGTGGTGCCCAAGTCTTATAAGAGTAGGAAAAACCTGAAATGTGTGTTAATAGACATTTTCTGAATAAATCATATAAACTTTGATCAACTGCCTCAGTTTCACAGCAATAATTTAAAGCACACATATCACCCATCATTCAAAAGAAAATGCTGGACCCACTATTTTAAGAGCAACTTGCAGGTTAACGTTCACATTTAATTAAGACGTGTATAAATAAGACATAAAAGGTGTCTTGTAGGAAATATTAAAAGCATTTACAAACTTGTCTATGTTCATTTCTTAGTACTATTATCTGTACACTTAGAATCATAAAAGGTGATAGGTTTATTATAGTGCAGTTCAGCACTGTAACAACACTATAAACTAAGTAATTGTACCAGTCTTAACACGTTACAAGCATTACTAGGCATTTAAAAAGAGAAAAATCAACTACCGTCAGATAACAGACTGTTAATGCTAATGGTTTAGCTAACGTCCCAAATTTGAAGACATAGAATTCTGACACCTGTGTTATTTTTGGCTTTCTAAAATGGCCATTTATTTTTAATAACATTTCTGGCATAGTAAAGACATTATTGTTTATTATTATAAACTGTTTAAGTTTATGACTTACCATCGAACTTCAGGAGCTTAGCAGGGCGCCGTTTCACCAACGTCTTTTTTTATCCATTTCTCACTTTCCAGATAACAGTTAGCCGTTGACGAGATTACCGTCGTCAGATTCTTGTCCTTTAATAAGCTCTGACTCAATAACACATGTGGCAGGAACTTTATCTTTAAGCAGATACACAGCGCGTACTTTGACAGACTCGTTTCTCAAAATTAAATCACTGAAACTGACACTAAATTTGTATTTTGCGCGGTTCACCTGACGCGAAGCTTGAGACACTTGGTGGAGATAACGGTCTCAAATCAAGTGCGCATGTGCACATGCCCAGATGTCCAGACTGACATGATGTCTGCAGATAATGATGATGTCTGTAAATAATGTCTTTTTGACATGTTTTTCATGTCATGTAATTAACTTACTCCCACACACATACACTTACACCCTTCATTCACATACCTCCTTTAAATAAAACATAAATATTATATACATTATTATTGTCTTGATATTTGTATCTTGTCATTTACCTATATGATCATAGTTAAACTGTAAATTACTGTAAACATCAAACATTAGAAGAGGTGACTATGAATTATTCTTAGTTGAACTGTAAGCTGTAAGTTGACTGAGTTTCACAATTCAACAATATCATGTTTAGAGTTGAACTGTAAACTTCACAGTCAATATTATTATACACTGAAAGAGGTGGCCATGAACTTCATGGTAACATGAGAGTTCACAGTTGTACTAATGGTCAAACTGTAAAAGTGACAGTAGAACTATGAACTATTATGGTTCAACTGTAAACTTAACAGTTTTACTGTAAAACTTCACAGTACATTTTTTCCTGGGGTTCTCGGCTAATAAACATCCAAAAATGAGTGAAACTGCATTAACTGATTCTGCAGTAAACAAGGAACAAACTACAATCAAATATGTTTAAAAAAGTTTTTCTGTACAGTTTTATTTTCTGTTATTTTGTAAATGTGAGCTTCGTCTGCGTTAAAATGCTAAGGGAGCGTCTAAAAAGTGCATGAAGCCGAGGTGTAGTTATTACCCAGTGGCATGTACCATTCAATACAACTGTATAAAGTCCTACAGTATGGGTACAGTCAAAATATATAGTGTAAACAATTCTAAAATCAATCATTTTAATATAATAAACGTAGTGAGTTCTTGTCATTCTTGGTGCAATTACTCCAGGCTTGTCATATCCTGCAGAAGCAGCATTGTTGGCACGGTAGTCTCGACTTCAATCCTTAACCTCGGCGAGTAAACAGGTTTCCATCAGAATGCCCTCGGGGTAAAATAACAGAAACTGTAGTTAAAAATGTAAAATGCGAGTTGAGTAAAATATCAGCAGAGTTTTAGACTCCGGCAGCCCTAATTATTACAGCATAACTAAAAGGGAGAGCGAGCAGGTAACAAGGTCATGAAGGTTTTCACAGGACATCAGCGCCCACCTCCCCCACCGTCATCAAACCTGAGGAAAAAAAAGCCTGAGAAAATAAATATGTTTTCAGTTTCAATTTGATATGATCAAATTTTTTAGTTCTAGTTAGCACTTGAGCTGCTGCATTTTGAACTAACTGGAGTTTGTGTATGGATCTACCAGAGCATCCAGTGAGAAGAGCATTACAATAATCTAACCGAGAAGTTATAAACGCTAGGGCTGGGTATTGCCACTAAATTTCCTGGATCGATTCGATTCTGATTCACAAGGTCCCGATTGGATTCGATTTCGATTCAACACATTTAGGCATATTTGAGTTACATTAACAGGTTTTGTTTAAATATGTAAAGATGTTCAGAGAACGAATGTGATAATTGTACAAAGAACACTCATTATAAAAATATTTGTGTTTACATAAATAATTAATTCAAAACAGAAAACAGTAACATGAATTTTTTTTATTATTATTTTATATGTCTGACACGCTACAACAGTGTACATGTAATGTAAATATACACCTGGCTGTTGCACAGCTTATGTCAAGTTCACACTACACGACTTTCTGATTTGCCTGGTCGCTGTACAGTTCACACTACATGACTCATAGGCGATTGGTTTTACACTACACCATCTATCACCAACTGGAATCACAGGTGAGCTTCTCTGGTCTGCCAAACTACGTTTTGTCATGAAAACAAACGTGAGAAGTGACGAGGGGTTTAATGATACCACGTCCAAAATACACATCAACAAGTAGCGAGCGATCAAAGTTTGTGCGCTGATGTGCAGCGTAAAATCAAGGAGAAAAATAAATGAATCTGGATTTGGCAACACAAGCAGCAGGAATTGTTCTATAGTGAGTTGGAGGTTAATAAATATTTTGTTTTGTAGAGAACGATAAGGTCAGAAATACTGTAAAACTTGTGTGTGCTGATGTATTCTGATAGAAACTATATTATGCCCCTGAACCACCTGTTTACAACCCCTGTGTTTCCCCTCGCTGTTTCACACATTGATTGAGAGCAGAGTTTTGATTGCCGAGCGAACACCGAGTTCCTCTCGAACTGGTAAATCTAGCGGCGAGCAAGAATTGTGTAGTGTGAACTACACATTCCTTGAGCTTCTGCCATGCTGAACTGATGTGCAGGTCAGATCTCGTTGCGTGAAAAAACAGTGGCTGGTCACGCAAGATTAAAGGGGGAAACAGATTTCCGTGTACACTGTGAAACGGGGTTCATGTTCAAGATCGATCTCGCGTTGATATGAATCGATATCGGATCATTCAAATAAAGATCGATTCGGATCGAAAAATCGATTTTATAAACCCACCCCTAATTAATGCATGGATCAGTTGTTCTGCATTGTTAACAGATAGTATATTTCTTATTTTAGAGATATTACACAGATGAAAGAAAGCAACTCTAGTAGTATTATTGATGTGTGTATCAAAGGAGAGATCTGAATCTAGTGTGACACCCAAGTTTTTTACATCTGAGCTGGGAGTAACAGAGAAAGTGTTTAGGTTTAGCACCAGGTTAGACAACTTGTCTCTTGCAGCTTTAGATCCAACAAGTAAAGCCTCTGTTTTATCTGAATTAAGTAAAAGAAAGTTCCACGACATCCAGTTTTTTATGTCGTTTACACAATCTTCTATCTTACTGATTGTGTCAGTATCATTTGGTTTCGCTGATGTATATGTCTTCTGCATAGCAGTGAAAATTAATGCCATGTTTATGTAAAGTTCACCACACTTTACTTTTGTGGTTTCTGAGCATTTATTATTTACATAAACAAATTGAGAGTGGTCAGTCAAATAGGATTTAAACCAAGAGAGTGCGAGTCCTTTAACACCTACTGTATTATCTAGCCTATCTAGTAATATGTTATGATCGACAGTATCAAACGCAGCACTAAGATCTAATAGAACAAGAAAAGAGACACCTCCATTATCAGCAGACATTAACAACTCGTTAACTACTTTAATTAACGTGGTTTTGCACTATGGTTGGGTCTAAATCCTGTTTTCGTTCAAAAAAATTTTCCCCACCTCCACCCCCCCTCTTTGGGGGACCTTTAGTACTTTATTATTAAGAGCATTATTTTATATATATTAGGCTGTCCCATTGTGAGGGAAGGTAACAAATACAAAGAGAAAAACAAGAGAAATACAGGGAGACAGGGAAAGAGAAGTTATTAGTTATTAGTAAATCTGGTTGCAACACCAATATTTGTTTGGATGTGTGTGTGTGTGTCTGAGTGTGTGTCTGTGTGTGTCCCCGAGGAGATGAGGGTGGTAGGTGCATTTGTGAATAGGTTACTTGAGTTGTTTTAGCTTAAACTGTATTAATGTATTTTAATATTTACTGTTGTATAAAATTGATGAGTGTTGACCAAGTTGAGTTGAGATCGTGGGATTTGTTTTGGATAGCCGTTGAAAGATGTTCCATTGATATATAGTCGATGAGTAAGTTTTTCCAGTGAACAATATTAATGTTAATTCTTGATTTTCAATTCGTTAGTATTGTCTTCTTGGCGATGGTTAGCATTATTAGTAGTAATCTGCTATTTTCCTTTGTTAAAGTAATTGATGATATGTCACCTGATAAGCAAAGAGAGGGTGAAAGTAGGATCGGGTGTTTAATGATTATGGTTGCCTGTGAGATCATTTGTTGCCAAAAATGTTTGATAGGCGTGCAATACCATAATGCATGAGTGTAGTCATCCGGAGTGTTTTGGGTGCATTGCATGCATATTTCAGTGGTTGTAAAGCCCATTTTAAACAATTTTTCACCAGTGTAGTGTACCCTGTGTATAACTTTATATTTTAATAGGTGTAGGTTTGTGCTATTAGTCATGTTAAATATATTGTTAAGGATCCGTGGCCAGAAGTCAGTGGTGGGGTTAATTGAGAGATCTTTTTCCCATTTCTTAGATGGTATAATTATTGTCGGGTCTGATTTGGATATTACTCTATAGATTTTGGCTAGGATTTTATTTGTAAGTGATATGTTAATAAAATCTTTGCTTGTTTTTTGAAGATAAAATTGATTTGAGCTGTATGCATTCAAATTATTGGTTACATCTGATGCTATGTGTCTGAGTTAGATGTGAGAGTGAAGCAAATGTATTGTTCTGTAAGATATGCTTCAGATGTGTTACACCTTTTTCTATCCACCTGTGAGAGTTGGGGATTTTTTTTGTGAGTGGGAAATCAGGGTTATGCCATATTGGCATGTATTTTGTGGGAGATACAGTGGATTTAGTGATTGTATGTAGTTTCCACCAAGCTGTCAGAGTAGCTGCTATTATGGGATTTGTAAAACATGGGTGTCTTTTTAGCACTGTACTGATAAACGGTAAGTCAGAAATTTTGATTTAGTTACTTAGAGTTTGTTCTATATCGTACCAAGGCTGATCAGATTCGTTGGGCTTTATCCATTTAATGATATACTGTAACTGATTAGCGAGAAGATAATTTTGAAAATTCGGAGCCTCAACGCCTCCTTGTGTTTTGGGTTTTTGTAATGTGGATAATTTAATTCTAGATGGTTTGTTTTTCCAATAGAATTTGGAGATAATTGAGTCTAATGTTTTGAACCAGGACATAGGGGGTTGGATAAAAATCATTGAGAATAAATCATTTATTTTTGGTAGGATTTTCATTTTGATGGTAAATATTCTGGCAATTAAAGGGAGTGGGAGGTTAATCCAACGCTGGAGATCATCTGTTATAGTTTTGCCCAGGTAAGTTATGTGCTTTGTGCTCAAGGGGATTGGCAAAGTCTGGGAAGTAGTGTCCAATTTCTCCATGTTAAGTGGTAGGATTGCTGATTTAACCCAGTTAATATAATAATCAGATATTTTGGAGAATTTCTCTATTGTTTCGATAATCTCGTGCACTGATGAGATAGGGCTCTGAAGGAAGAGTACAATGTCATCTGCATATAGGCTGATCTTGTGCTCTAGGTTCAGCATCTGAATACCCTTGATATTTTCATTTTGGCGTATAGCAGCAGCTAATGGTTCTATAAACACTAAGAATGGAAGGGGAGAGAGTGGACAACCGGGTGTATTAGTGATGAGATAATTGTTTCTAGTCTAATGGCTAATGTTTTGCTGATTATTTTTGTGTCTGTATTGATGAGTGATAATGGTTGGTAACTGGCAGCTAAGGTAGGGTCCTTATTGGGTTTTAAATGAAGTGAAATAATTGCAGTATTCATTGTAGTAGGTAGTTATTTTGTATTATTTCTTCAACCATTCTATTAAAAACTGGGGCTAGTAGGGGCCAGAAGTGCTTGTAAAACTCAGCGGGGAATTTGTCATGACCTGGTGCTTTATTGTTGGGCATCTGGTTGAGGGCGGTATGAAATTCATCCGGCTGTAATGGTTTGTCCAATGTGTTTTTTTGCTCATTAGTTAATTTTGGTAAGTTAATACTATTGAGAAAGTGGTTGATGTCCTCTGATGCTGGCTCATAATGTGATGAGTATAAATAATAGTCTTTAAATATGCCGTTTATCTCCTCTGTTGTAATTCTGGTACTTCCAGCTGTGTCTTTAATTGCTGAGATTGTTGTTCTTTCTTTGTTGCGTTTTACGAAATTTGCCAGAAATGTTCCAGTTTTGTTGCTGTATTCAAATTGTTCGTATCGGAGACGCTGTATTAAAATAAGTTTTTTTTATCTAGGAGTTCATTGTATTGTAATTTTTGTTTACGTAATTCTTTCTGAATTTCCTCTGTTGGATTATCTGCGATTTTACTCTCTAAATTTTTAATGTTCTGCTCTAGCTTTGATTCTAGCTCTGCTTCTTTTATTTTCTTATAGGAGCAATAAGATATTATTTTTCCTCTTAGTACAGCCTTACCAGTTTCCCAAAGTAATGTAGCAAGGGTTTCCAGAGAGTAATTTATTTCTAGGAAGGATGTCCACTCTCTTTTGAGTTGGTGATCAAATTCCTGATTCTTTAGTAGTGATGTGTTGAAGCGCCATCTAAAGTTTGTCTTGTTTATATGTTTTAGATTCCATGTGAGTGTGACTGAAATGGTAATAAGAGTATTACTAATATTAATGTTTATTATAATAAATCTTCCTTCTGGGTCTGTTATTGTGGAATTATGTATAAATGATTTTGAATTTTTATTTATTAAAATAGACACACCTCTTTGTTTAGTATTGTGGAATGAAGAGAAAGTGTGGCAGAATTGCGGTGACTTAATTTTATGTTTGGTAGTTTCGGAGAGGTGTGTTTCTTGTATTAGGCAGATGTCGGCCTTTAACTTAGTAAGGTAGTATAAAATCGTATTTTTTTTCTTTTCTGTGCCAATACCACGGATGTTCCAAGTTACAAAGTTTAGTGGTAACATATTTGTAAACTAGATTCTACTAGGTATATCATTACATGTTGTGATGATGTGTGGGTTTGTATATGGGTGTGGTGGGTAGTTGATGGGTGCATGTACTTCTGATTGGTGTTGCTGTGTTGTGTTAAATTGTACGAGGACATGTGAAATGCTTTAGGTGAAAACACAGAGGGTGTTACAGTGTTAAAATACAGTCCCTGACAGAAGTTCTGTCGCTTATCCATGTTGTGGAAACAAAAGCTTATAACCTGACTTTAAATTCATCCATTGGTTTTAGAAATGACTCATATGAAAGCTGAAACCCTCCCAAATGAGGTTTAATTTACGAAAATAAATTTGCTTCACTGCAGAAATATTGATCATTTAATGAACACAGAAAGGTAAGATTTTGGCAAGACAAAAGTTTTGTCGCCTTGTCATATAATGCACCCAATCCTAGTTTACAGCCTCACCTGTGCTCACTAATTGATCGGTTAATTAGTGGGTGTGTATAAAAAGAACCCCAGCACCCCAGACCTTCACTTGAACTGCAACTTCACCTCTGACAACATCAAAAATCCACCCTGCGACCAAAGCCTTGATTATCAAGAGGCTGAAGACCAGATCCACTGCAGAGGTGGCTGGCACCTTTAATGTGTCTCAGCGTCAAGTACAAAGAATTAAAAAAAGATTTGAAGAGACTGGAGATGTTTTTGACAAGCCCAGGTCCGGCAGACCCCGCAAGACAACTGCTAAGGAGGAACGTTTGTTGGTTAGAAAATCCAAAGCCAGCCCCTCTTCCACTGCTGCAGAGCTCCACCAGGCCTGGTCACCTCAAGTTCCTGTGTCAACTAGAACAGTTTTTAGGATTCTGTCTCAAAATGGCCTCCATGGTCGAATCAGTGCCCAGAAGCCAGCACTAAACAAAAGGCCCACAGCCTGCTAAACGGATGGACGCTGGAAAAGTGGCAGACGGTGGATTTCTCAGATGAATCTTCAGTTGAATTACACCACAGCCGCTGCAAATACTGCAGGAGACCTACTGGAGCCCGTATGGATCCAAGATTCACCCAGAAAACTGTTAAGTTTGGTGGTGGAAAGATCATGGTCTGGGGTTACATTCAGTATGGGGGTGTGCGAAACATTTGCAAGGTGGAAGGCAATATCAATAGTCTAAAATATCAAGAAGTGTTAGCTACCTCTTACATTCCCAATCATAAAAGGGGTCAAATTTTGCAGCAGGATGGTGCTCCATCTCATACATCCATCTCTACATCAAAGTTCCTCAAGGCGAAGAAGATCAAGGTGCTCCAGGACTGGCCAGCCCAGTCAGCAGACATGAACATCATTGAGCATGTTTGGGGTAGGATGAAAGAGGAAGCTTGGAAGACAAAACCAAAGAATCTTGATGAACTTCTTTGCTGTTCCTGATGACTTCATCAATAAATTGTATGAATCATTGTCGAACCGCATGGATGCAGTCCTTAAAGCTCATGGAAGTCACACAAAATATTAAATATGGCTCTAATAGCACCACAACTTCATTCACCAATGTTATGAAACATATCTTTGTATTTGAAGTAAATTATTTGTTTGATTTTCACATTACTTTCTGTGGGCGACAAAACTTTTGTCTTGCCAAAATCTGACCTTTCTGTGTTCATTAAATGATCAATATTTCTGCAGTGAAGCAAATTTATTTTCGTAAATTAAACCTCATTTGGGAGGGTTTCAGCTTTCATATGAGTCATTTCTAAAACCAATGGATGAATTTAAAGTCAGGTTATAAGCTTTTGTTTCCACAACATGGATAAGCGACAGAACTTCTGTCAGGGACTGTATGAGTGAAAGTAAATATATAAAGAGAGAGAGGGACAAGACTGAAGGGAGAGATATGAAGAGAGAGATAAACAAGTGGGTGCTTTTTGTTTAGGATGCATATGAAAACAGCGAGATGTGTGCGTTAATTATCATTATTATCATCATCCTTACTATAATTTTTTTTTCTTTTTCAATTTTAACACAGGGGATAGCCTGTGGACCATGATTTATGAGGTTAAGGGTGAACATGTAATATGGGTATCACATATCTATATGTAGAATAGTGCGGTAGTCAGGTATGTATGGGGGAGTACAGGTGTAAATGTCTGAATGATGTAGAATGTATTCTTTTAGAGTAAGGGGATTATAAATCGAGTGGTTAGAGTGGTACGAGATACAAGATTGATTTAATATAGCCGGGAGTGTTGTTTTTGTCTCGGTATAACTGGCCATCTACGTATAATTTATCTACGGAAATAACCGCTCGTTTTCCTTCTTTGCTTAGCTCTTTTCTGATAGCGAATAGCTTTCTCCGTCTGTCTAGAATTTAGCGAGGAAATGGGTCATTTATTTTGAAATCTGTTCCTCTGAGCTCTCTTCCTTTACTCATGATGAATTCTTTATGCTTGAAATGTTCCACTTTGACGGTGGACTCGATGGAATGTTATGGCTGTCGCTTTCTCCGTGGGTATCTTGATATATATATTAATCATAAATTCCTTTATTAAATGTTCTGGATCCTCTGTAGTTTGTTCTGGAATACCAGAGAAAACTATATTTTGTCTCATACTAAATGCTTGTAGGTCAAGAATCGTTTCTTTCATTTCTTTATTTTCTTTAATAACTGATGAGAGTTGTGTAGAGAGTTCGCAGACTGTGCAGCAGTGATTTGTTTTCCTTGGTAAGTGACGCAATTTGCTCTTGGCTGAACTCCAAGCTTTCGCGTATTGCCTGGAATTCCTTGTGCAGAACTTCCACTAGTGCAATTCTTGCGTCTAGCGCCAAGAGTTTATTGTCTATGGAGTGAAGGATGTCACTAACCTCTAGGCAGTGTAGTGAGGTTGATTGGTCTGCATCGCGGGGTGAACTTGGCTGGCATGGTCGGTTGCCGGATAGATGCAGTGTTTTATGTTTACCTTTATTTTTATCGTCTCGTTTGTTTTTTTTCATGGTGACGTAGCTCTGGTAGTAAAAGTCGATGTAGTTTTCAAGTTTTTCCAGTTTGTTGAGATGTATAGTCCAAAATTCAGTACATAATCAGCAAAGAAAGTGCTATTTCTTTGAGAAGTTGGTTCACGCACAGTTCTCACGACAGAATGTTCACAGCATCATCCTTTTCCTAGCTCCTTCAAGCTAGCTCTGTTTTCGTTCAAATAAGAACATAACTGTTTGGAAACTGCTTTTTGTAGTATCTTAGAGACAAAAGGAAGGTTTGAAATTGGCCTATAATTAGATAAAACATGTGGATTAAGATTTAATCAGGGGTTTAATAACAGCACTTTTAAACAATTTAGGTATGTATCCAAGGCTAAGGGATTAATTAATTAATGTAAGCAGGGGCTCTACAATAGCTGGGAGTGAATCTTTAAGTAAACGAGTTGGAACAGGAATCTTATACACTTCCAGTGTAGAGTGCCGCCACGTTCTAATTTTCGTGCTACATGTACCACCCACTACACTTAAATTACAGAAACAAACCCTACAGTATGGGTACAGTAAAAAAAGAATTAAAAGTAAAAAAAAAAAACATACTTTTTCCATATAACCAAGGATGTTGTAGTTAACTAGTCACTTATTCTAGTTACTACAACCACATTATAAAAGTCCTACAGCATGGGTACAGTAACAAATCATAAAATGTACTACAGTATAGGTACAGTAATAATAAAATATAGAAGATTAACAACCATTAAAAAAGTTTTGATAAGACGAAGTGTGTAGTAGTTAACTAGTCACCTGTACTAGTTACTACAACCACAATACAAATTAAAAGTCCTACAGCATGAGTACAAGGTAAACAAAAAATTAAAAAAATGAACAAAAATCTAGGAATGCAAATTTTGGTAAGACGAAGGTTGTAGCAGTTAACTAGTGACTTACAATACTTACTGCAAAATCGAAAGTCTGAGCCGCTGTAAATAACTTGCTGTGTTTACTGATGTTTCTGTTTACTTGTAGAAAAATGGCAGAGTCAAAAAATTCAGTAGCCCAGGATGAGTTCAGCTGTTCAGTCTGTCTGGAAACCCTGAAGGATCCAGTAACTACACACTGTGGACACAGTTTCTGTATGGTGTGTATTAATAACTGTTGGGATCAGGAGGATGATAAGGGAACATACAGCTGTCCACAGTGTAGGAAAACCTTCACTCCAAGACCTGAAGTGAGTAAAAACATTATTCTGACTGGAGTTGTGGAGAACCTAAAGAAGAGAAAATTCCAAGATCCACTTCCTACTGGACCTGAAGATGTGGAGTGTGATTCCTGCACTAGGAAAAAATACAAAGCTGTTAAAACCTGCCTGGTGTGTTTGGCCTCTTTCTGTGAAACTCACCTTCAGCCTCATTATGAATCTTCTGCTTTTAAGAATCACAAGCTGGTTAAAGCCTCCAGACGACTCCAGGAGCAGATCTGCTCTCAGCATAATAAACTGCTAGAGGTTTACTGTTGTACTGATCAGCAGTGTATCTGCGTGTTGTGTACCATGGATGATCATAAAGGACATATTACAATATCAGCTGCAGCAAAAAGAACTGAGAAACAGGTAAAAAAAATTATTAAGCTCTCTTTAACAAGTAACAACTCATTTTCATTTACACTGAGGTTGTTTATGTGGTGCTCGTACATAATACAAGTAAATTCTGAATTGTTATTCTGTGTAGAAGCAGCTGCTGGAGATCCAGAGAAAATTCCAGGAGAAAATCCAGAACAGAGAGAAGGAACTTTGTGAGCTGATAAACGCTGTGGAGTCTCACAAGGTAAGTTTTATAAACAAAAAGCTCTCAGGATCAGTCCGACTCTCCTCCATTAAACCAATCTCCATTAAAAATGAGATATTTTATATCTCAGGTAACTTTGTAAGTGATGGAGCATTTTTGGTCATGAATTTTTAAAAAATCTTTAAAATCTGCATGGTTATTTAGTGATTGATGCTGTACAGCAATTCTGAGGTTGTGCTAATAATTATAAGGGTGATAAGATCAGATTAGGACTGGGCCACCCAAGAAGATTATTGATTGTTGCTTTGGATCAAGCTGCTTCAACAAATTACTGTATAAGATTTCTGGTAAAGACTTGAGAAGATCACTACATTGAATTTCCCAGTCCTGGCCAGTCTGCTGTTTCCTGATACTCCAGCACATTTTACAGTATATATGGTGTTTTATGTTTTGTAAGATTTAATCCACACATAATTTTGAATTAAGGACATACAGAAGCAGGTGTGTTGTATCGAAGATCTGTGAGGAAATATAACATGCTGATAAATGCAGGTAAAACTAAAGTGATGATGAACACTGAAGAAGTGCTGGAGTTTAAGGTAAAGGTTAGAAGACTGGAACTCTTTCTTATATTTGGGAAGTAGAGTATCAAATACTGCATCATGTGGACATAATGATGATGGAAACATTTTCAAGGGTATGAAAAATCAAGCCATTTAGCACCATCACCAAGCTATGAGTGATGAAAGTCTGGCCAGTAGCTACATATGAATGTGAAGGATGGACAAATATCTGATTTAGAAATGTTTCCTCTTTCTGAATCTTCTAACAGTGTTCTGCACAGACAGCAGTGAAGAACATTGAGAGGATCTGTACAGAACTAATCAACTCCGTTAACAGAAGATGCTCTAAGCTAAAAGATCTGATCAGAGATCAAGAGACAGCCGAAGTAAGTCAAGCTAAAAAACACCTGAAACACGTGGAGCAGGAGATTGTAGAGCTGAAGAGGAAAGATGCTGAACTGGAACAGCTTTCACACACAAAGGATCCCGTCCATTTCCTCCAGGTAACAGCACTAAAAATAATTATATTATTGCTGCACCAGTCCAAGTAATAAAATAC
Source organism: Trichomycterus rosablanca (assembly GCF_030014385.1). Classification (NCBI taxonomy): domain Eukaryota; kingdom Metazoa; phylum Chordata; class Actinopteri; order Siluriformes; family Trichomycteridae; genus Trichomycterus; species Trichomycterus rosablanca. The sequence goes on along the minus strand of NW_026947031.1, from coordinate 9,442 downwards.
AGTGGTACTTTGTAAGTTGACGTCCTCTAAATTCAAAATCTTTAAAAGCCTTTTGTTGAGAAATTTGTTTCCTTAAACTCGATTATTGTTAGCATTCATTCAGACATGTTGGGGAGAGCCGGAAAGGCAACTGAAATCACATCACAAGGAAAGCATCCTCTTCTGTCTTCCCAGAGGTCTCCTTTTTATAGGCGTCTACCCCTGGTGGTAGCTTTGCACATCTTCATGCATCTTCCATAAATCTGTAACACAGGGAAAACCCCTCTACACAAAACATATTATGACTAGGGATGTAACGATACACTCTACCCACGATACGATACGATTCACGAAACTGGGTTCACGATACGATTTTTTCCGATTTTTTTAAACAAAATAAAATTGAAGACAAGTTATGACAAAGTTTCCTTTTATTACTTCTATTTAAAATAAAATACTGGATTTGTGCTTATATTTAATTTATCTACATAATGATGTCATTTTATTTCCGAGGTAGGTACAAACTATACATAATAATGCTGCACATTTCCCTTTTTGTGTAAAAAAAATATAGCGGCAGCGCCCTCTGCTGTTTAAAGTGAATATCGATTCATCTTAAATGAATAACCGATTCAAATCGTGGCACACGCGCACCGATTTTTAACTGTCTTCCGGTGCATCGTTACATCCCTAATTATGACCCATAAAGTCGTAACACTCGGGGTTCTGAGAAAATGTGAGAATCAGAATCAGCTTTTTACTGTTAATGTTATTTGGAGAAACATCAGTCTGTGCTTCATGTCTGTCGTCCATCATTTGTGCTTCTTCATCATCTTGTTAATTCTTTGTGAACAATATCTGTCTTTTTGTAGAATTTTCAGTCTGTCTCGGCTCCTGCTGGATCTGCAGAATCAGCCACCATCACAATCAGTCCTTTCCTCTCATTTGATGATGTTACAAAGTCTGTATCTCAGCTGAGAGAGAAAGTAGAAGAATTCTGGAAAGAGCAGTGTGAGAAGATACCAGATGAAGGTGAATTCAAGCCCTCAGTGTTCCATTGTCTCCAAAATGTTTCGCTACTCAAACATCAAACAAAACAATCAAATCAACCAACATGAACATTTTACACCTACAGTAACAACATCATTCATTTACTCATTAACCCAGTACTGGTCATGGTCCAGGGTAGAATGAAATACACTCATACTTGGTCAGTTACTCAGACTTAAGGTAACTTTAGACAAACACTGGGAGAACATGCCAAACTTCTTACTGGCTGTACCTGCAACAATTTCTGGTGTATATATTTATTTACTGTGATTAGTGAATATACGTACTGTTACTGTTTCTGCAGTGAAGAAAGTCCGAATTATTTCACCTCCTGAACCTGAAATCAGAGAAGATTTTCTACAATGTAAGTTTCTCACAAGCACACAAACATACACAGTGCAGTGAAAAAGTATTTGCACTCCCCAGTTATCTGTATTTTTACATATTTGTCTAGGGATGTAACGATACACCAAAACACAGTTAAAAATCGATGCATTTTTGCCACGATTTAAATCGGTAATTCATATTAAATGAATTGATATTCAAATAAAACAGCAAAGGGCACTTGCGCTAGCCACTTTGCCTGGTTGCCAAATCAGGCTTTATTTAAAATGGGTGACAATTCAAAGGTTGCGATGGTGATTTATGCCTGACTTGGCAACCCAGTCACTACACAGTTCTAGGAAAAAGGCGACCGCGGGTGAAGATGTGGAACTTGAGGATGCCCCCTCCTCTTTCTAATCAGAAGTGTGGCAGCATTTTGGTCTCCTCAAGACAATGGACAAAATAAAACAACCGGATACTGAACTACACAAATAGCAAAACGAACATGATATACATATAAAGCTCCGGTCACCCCGCGTAAGCGAAAATCATTCACAAAAGCGCAAACCAAGCTGGCAAGCGCGTTTAGTGCGAGAGCATAAGAGATTATGAGGTGCATTGGCATTTTCATGGCAAAAGATATGAGACCATTTTCAGTAACTGAAAATGAGGGATTTCGATTGCTGGTTAACACACTGGAGCCTAAATACTGCATTCCATCGTGCCCGCACTTTAGCCATAATGTAATGGCATCACTTTACAGCACTTTACCAAGCTTGGAGGGAGCACAGGCAAAACCTTAATTTATTCATTTGTGGTTACTTTTTTGTTTGTATTATTTATTAATTTATTTAATGTGGGATTTGTTTTAAAATTTTGTTTGTTTTTTTACACAATGTGAAATGTGAGGGGAAATGTGCAGCATTGTTTTGATTGTTTTTTATTTAGATAAATAAAAGATGAGGACATGTACAGTATTCTATTTTATTTTTTAAAGAGAAATGACAAAATGAAACTTTGTCATAATTTGTCTCTTATTTCATTTTGTTTAATAAAAATCGGGAAATTGCATCGTGGGCAGAGTGTATCATTACATCTCTGTATTTGTCACACTTCAGAGGTCATGAAGTTAAAACAAGTAAAACAATCATTTAAACTGATGTCTGTATATTTTTGATCCAAGGGAGTCTCAATCATTCAGTCACAGAAACCACTGAAACACACACACACACGTTTACACAGACACATCCACTCACACACATGCTTAAACACACACTTTTACACACACTTACACTTACACATTATTAGACACACACACACTCATATGTGTGTACACAAGCACACACTCAAATACACACACACTTAAACACACACAATTCAAAGAGCTTTATTAGCATGACTGTGTGTGTGTTTGTTGTTGGATTATGTGTTGCTGGTGTGTGTCTGTGTACTGTTTGTGAATGTGTCGTGTTTGTGGGTTGTTCTTCTATGTCGGTGTACTGTTTGTGTACTGTTTATGTATGTTTGTGTAGTGTTTGTGTGTATGTGTAGTTTGTGTAATGTATGTGTGTTTGTGTGCTTGAGTAGTATTTGTGTGCGTAGTGTTTGTGTTCGTGTAGTGTTTGCGTGATTGTGTGTTTGATTAGTATTTGTGTGTATGTGTAGTGTCTGTGTGTATGTGTAGGGTTTGTATGCGTTTGTATAGTGTTCGTGTGTGTTTGTGTGATCGTGTAGTGTCTGTGTGTAAGTGTAGGTTTTGTATTTGTTTGTGTAGTGTTTGTGTGTGTTTGTGTGATTGTGTAGTGTCTGTGTGTACGTGTAGGGTTTGTATGTGTTTGTGTAGTGTTTGTGTGTGTTTGTGTGATTGTGTAGTGTCTGTGTGTACGTGTAGGGTTTGTATTTGTTTGTGTAGTGTTTGTGTGTGTTTGTGTGATCGTGTAGTGTCTGTGTGTACGTGTAGGTTTTGTATTTGTTTGTGTAGTGTGCGTAGTGTATGTGTGTATGTGTAGCATTCGTGTGTGTTTGTGTGCTTGAGTAGTATTTGTGTGTGTACTGTTTGTGTAGCGTTTGCATGATTGTGTAACATTCATGTGTTTGAGTAGTATTTGAGTAGTCTGTGTGTTTATGCAGTGTTTGTGTAATGTATATGTGTGTTTGTAGTGTTTGCATGTGTTTGTGTACTGTTTGTGTATGTGTGTAGTGTTTGTGTAGCATTTGTGTGTGTTTGTGCAGTGTATCTGTATGCCTGTTCAGTGACTTCACACTCTCACATGCACACACTTGGACATACACACACTGTACACATACACACACACTCTCTCTCTCTTCTATGGTAATTGGTTTATTTTGTGTTTCCTCTCCAGATGTTTGTCGGTTCACACTGGATCCAAACACAGTAAATAAAAACCTCCGTCTGTCTGAGGAGAACAAAGTGGTGACCTACAGTAGAACATTACAGTCGTATCCTGATCATCCAGATAGATTTGATTTTTGGCCTCAGGTTGTGTGTAGAGAGAGTGTGAGTGGATGCTGTTACTGGGAGTTTGAGTGGAGTGGGAATAATTGGGTTTGTATAGCAGTGTCATATAAAAGCATCAGCAGGAAGGGAGATGGTGATGAGTGTGTGTTTGGACAGAATGATCAGTCCTGGAGTTTGTTCTGTTCTCCATCCAGTTTTTCATTCTGGTACAATAACAAAAAGACTAAAATTCCCATAATTCTGAGTTCTTCTAGAATAGGAGTGTATGTGGATTATGAAGCAGGAACTCTGTCCTTCTACAGCGTCTCTGATACAATGAAGCTCCTCCACAGAGTTCAGACCACGTTTACTCAGCCCCTCTACCCGGGGTTTTGGGTTTATTCAGGATCAAAAGTGAAACTGTCAGATTTAACAAATTAAATGTCAAAATTACATGAAAGTGTAACATTAAACTGTTTGAGTGATTTTAGAATCTGAGGCAGTGATACATTTATGAAGTTTTTTTTTTTCAATTTATTAACCACCATTTATTCAGTGCTGTGAAAAATTATTTCTTAAATATTTATCATATAAATGGATTCAGATATTAAAACTAAATTAAATAAAAGACAAACTGAATATTTTAAAAACATGAAAGAGAAAATTTGTGTACATTACAAAATGGTAAATGTGATCATTTTCACCTCAAACTATGTTCTTCCAAAGTCTTTTTTAAGATTCTAAAATTTATTATAAAAATGATCATTTTCCTTTTGAACCACAGGTTGGTCATTTCAGCAGTAGCGAGCGCTTATGACCAGTAATAACAGAGAGACGTTTGGTGTTTCTAGGCTGTTTAGTACATTAAGCCACATGAGGTGTTTTAGACTCTCCTGGAGAAGCTGATTCTCACCTGATTTCTCCTGAGCTGTATAACACAAGTTTAAAAGTGAAACCAGCACATGGTGAGGAATAATACAGCACAACTTAGATATGTGTGGATGGTTTCAGAGGGGATTTGATTCTTTTACAGAAATAGTTATTTGTATTGTGGTATGTTCATTCAGCTTTCATCAGTTTATCTGTGCTCATTCAGCCTACAGCAGTTTAGACATGCCCACTTATCCACCAATTTGCCTCCATGATGAGCCTGTATAGAGAGAGAGATTTGATTTTTAAAATTACATTTTATTACAACATAATGTTTATTTTCTCCAGAAGAAATATTTCACTTTATACCTTACAAATGTGGTATGTTTGAGAACAACCCAGGCTTTCATCCAATGACTGTTTCTTAATTCTTTTAGCAAGACCACCGCTACAGGGTCTGTATTATTACATTATGAATTGAGTTACAATAATATTTGAGTAACCATTTTATTGTTTTCATTTTTATTTGTACTTTTATTTCAGGTTCATCATTTTCTTCCTCTGTTTTATTCCCCTTAATTTATTTTATCCATTTAAACGATATTTTTTTTTTATTTTTATTATTTTTTTTTTTTATTGTCTTTTAATTTCCATTTTATTTTTCATTTTTACTTTTTTTTCCTGTAAGTCAGTGCATGCCTGTGTGGGTAAAAATCTGTGTGTAAATTCATATAAAACGTCTTTTAGCTGTTGATTTTTGCTCCTTATATTATAATCTTATGGCTGGGTTCAGAAATAGGGGTTGGTTCAGGATCTGGTTCCTTTCTTTTGAAGTAAAAACAGTAAAATCCATCAAATCTTTAATGACCTTTTTTACCCACCGCCATCAGACTCTACAACGAGTCTCTTTACAGTCGAGGCAGCCAGATCTAATGTTGCTGGACTGATTAGGGCTGTTTTTCCTTGATCGTAAACCACTTATTCACTGAAGTCACTGTATTTTCTAAACCCCAAATTTGCTGTCACATTTTGTTATTGTCATTATTATTATTGTTATTAATAATCTAGTGATAGTAATGGTAATAATGTTGATAACAGTGGTGATAATGCTAATAATAAATGTGTATGTTGATACTTTATTGATACAGTATACTGTTTTTACTCCATATTTGTATATAGCGGTGCCCCTGTATATTCGTCCCTTACTGTTTTTGTTCTATATTCTATGGTAGTGCAATATGTGTAGAGTTCTGTGTAGAGTTCTGGGTTTTACTGCTGTAACAAAACAATTTCCATCAGGATTAATAAAGTATCTCAGAGTCAGAGTCAGAGTCAGAGAGGTTTTATTGTCATTTCAGCTACATACAAGTACATATTGAAACGAAACAGCGTTCCTCTAGGATCACGGTGTAACACAGTACAAAAAGTGCAAGACAATACAAAACAGTGTAAATACAACAATAAATACAAAAAATCCTATAATAAATAACTACAAAAGATATTCCTAATTATCCCTAATCTAAACAAGTAATTAGAAGACAGGACTAAAGACAAGTGTTAGTACATGATGGTGAATAGATGGTACAATGGTCCATGAGGTAGTGACATGTTGTACATTAGCAGCGTAAAACGGCAATGCCGATAAGGTGCTTAAAAATTAAATAAGGTGCAAAAATGTGAGTAAGGTGCAGAAATTAAAGAAACTTGTGCATAGTAACTTGTGCATAGTAACATAGTAACAGACAATAGCATAGTTTAGTGTGTGGCAGCAGAAAAATTTCTGGAGGAAATTGTTACAGTACTGAATTGAGGAGTCTGATTGCTTGAGGGATAAAACTGTTACACAGTCTGGTTGTGTTAGTCCGGATGCTGCGGTATCGTCTCCCAGACGGGAGCAGAGTAAAAAGTCCATGTGATGGATGGGTTGGGTCGTCCACAATGCTGAGAGCTTTGCGGATGCAGCGGGTGTTAAAAATGTCCGTGAGAGATGGAAGAGCGACCCCGATGATCTTTTCAGCTGTCCTCACTACTCGCTGGAGAGTTTTGCGGTCCGACGCAGTACAATTTCCGAACCAGACAGTGATGCAGCTACTCAGGATGCTCTCGATTGTTCCTCTGTAGAACGTAGTGAGAATGGGGGGTGGCAGATGAGCTTTCCTCAGTCTTCTCAAAAAGTAGAGACGCTGCTGGGCTTTCTTGGTGATGGAACTGGTGTTGAGGGTCCAGGTGAGATTCTCCTCCAGATGAACACCAAGAAATTTGGTGCTCTTGACGATCTCAACAGATGAGCCGTCGATGTGCAGTGGGGAGTGGTCCCTTAGTGTCTTTCTAAAGTCAATGACCATCTCTTTGGTTTTATCCACATTCAGAGACAGGTTGTTGACTTGGCACCAGTCCGTTAGATGTTGTACCTCCTCTCTGTACGCTGACTCATCGTTGTTGCTGATGAGTCCCACCACAGTTGTGTCGTCTGCAAACTTAACAATGGAATTCGAGCTGTGCATTGCTGTACAGTCGTGCGTAAGCAGAGTAAACAGCAGTGGACTGAGCACACAGCCTTGGGGAGCGCCGGTGCTCAGGGTGGTGGTGCTGGAGGTGTTCTTACCGATACGGACGGACTGAGGTCTCTCAGTCAAGAAATCCAGGATCCAGTTGCAGAGAGAGGTGTTCAGGCCCAGCGTGCTCAGCTTTCCAATTAGATGCTGAGGAATGATGGTGTTGAATGCTGAGCTAAAGTCTATGAACAGCATCCTGACGTAAGTGTTCTTTCTGTCCAGGTGTGTAGAAGCCAGGTGGAGTGTAGTGGATATGGCGTCGTCCGTTGAGCGGTTAGGACGGTACGCAAACTGCAGTGGGTCCATGGTGGGAGGCAGTAGGGTCTTAATATGCCTCATGACTAGTTTCTCGAAGCACTTCGTGATGATAGGCGTGAGTGCTACGGGACGATAGTCATTGAAGCATGACACAGATGACTTCTTTGGCACGGGTACGATGGTGGTCGTCTTGAGGCACGTTGGAACGATGGCGCTGCTCAGGGAGATGTTGAAGATGTCCGTGAATACATCTGCCAGCTGGTCTGCACATCCTTTGAGCACTCGGCCAGGAATGTTGTCTGGTCCAGAAGCTTTCCGTGGGTTGACTCTGTGCAGAGTTCTCCTCACGTCCGCTGTGGTGAGACGAAGCACCTGGTCATCACAAGGTGGGATCATCTTCCTCGCCAACATGTTGTTCTGCGCCTCAAACCGAGCATAGAAGTCATTCAGCGCATCTGGAAGGGAGGCATCACTGTCACAGACGGGTGGAGTCGTCCTGTAGTTGGTGATGGCCTGGATGCCCTGCCACAAGCGCAGTGTGTCCCCGCTGTTCTGGAAGTGGCTGTGGATGTTCTGGCCGTGTGCGCGCTTTGCTTCTCGGATCGCCCGGGACAGTCTGGCTCTCGCTGTTCTCAGAGCCGGCTGGTCACCTGCTTTAAAAGCGGAGTCTCGGGCCCTCAGCAGTGCACGCACCTCTGGAGTCATCCACGGCTTCTGGTTGGGTCTGGAAGTGATGGTTCTAGTGGTAGTGACGTCCTCAATGCACTTGCTGATGTAGCAGGTCACTGAAGTCGTGTACTCCTCTAGATCAGTGTAATCGCCGTATGTTGCAGCCTCCCTAAACATGTCCCAGTCAGTGCACTCAAAACAGTCCTGAAGAGCAGAGATGGATCCTTCTGGCCAGGTTTTCACCTGTTTCTGTACAGGTCTGGAGCGCCTGACGAGTGCTCTGTATGCTGGAATTAGCATTACAGAGATGTGGTCTGAGTATCCGAGGTGGGGGCGGGGCTCCGCCCGGTACGCACCGCCGACGTTTGTGTAAACATTATCCAGCGTGTTCGCTCCTCTCGCAGCAAAGTCCACATGCCGATGGAATTTAGGGAGAACAGACTTGAGATTTGCATGATTAAAATCCCCAGCGATAATAAACAGTCCGTCTGGATGAATGGTCTGTAGTTCGCTGATGGCTCTGTAAAGTTCGCTTAATGCTTCCTTCGCGTTCGCGCTGGGTGGGAGATACACCGCGACAATAAGCACGCTGGTGAATTCCCGTGGTAAATAAAAAGGTCTGCATCTAACAACAGCAAATTCCACCATCGGAGAACAGTACGCCACAACAAGCACAGAGTCCTTGCACCATTCGGTGTTAATGTAAACACAAACGCCTCCTCCTCGTGTTTTACCGGACTGAGCTGCATTTCTATCGGCGCGATACGATGCTAGCCCGTCTAGCTGAATGGCACTGTCTGGAATGTTGTCGCTAAGCCATGTTTCAGTGAAAATTAAAACACAACAGTCCCTGTACTCACATTGGGTCGTTCGCTGAAGTCTGATACAGTCCAGTTTATTCTCCAGAGAGCATGCATTTGCGAGGAATAACGATGGTAGAGCCGGCCGGCTTGGGTTAGCTTTTAGCCTAGCACGGACCCCGGCTCGCTTTCCACGCTTCTGCTTCCTCGAGCACCGCTTGCGGCGCCCCCTCCCCCGGTCACCTGCTTCAGGTAACACCGAGGACTGCAGGCCTGGTTCGCGAAGTAGGCAGAGTTCGCCGCAGATCATCCCGCAGGTTAGTTTCTGACTGTTTCCTCAGTTGTAGCAGTGTTTGGCGGTTGTAAACTGAGTCAAAAGTGGTTTCCATACGTTTATAAACAAAACTGTCCTAAACAAACTTACAAACTTTTTCTGAAAACAACAAAAAAACACCGTTTTTCGACCCCAGTTTTTTCGA